>NC_034599.1:98776096-98796370 GCF_900095145.1 Mus pahari
AAAAAAAAAAAGTAATATAATGTAACATGTGAGTGCTGATAGCCACAGCAAAACAAAGATGGTGGTTTATAAAGACCAGTGACACAACTTACTGTTTGAAGATTTCTACTGAAGCTCCTCCCAAGATCTGGGATGAATAAGAAAGTGGTTCTGTTAGCAGCTAAATGAGGCAGGTGCCCCCAGAGCCGACTCCTACATTGGCGTTAGCGTTAGCATTAGTGTTAGCGTGGCTTCAGTGTCCTGTGCGTTAGTTTCAGCTAATATCTTTCTGGGGAAACAGAAGCTGAACATGTGCAAGCCCCTGGCTTTGCGTCTCATCATCAGAAATACACAAATCTGTGTGTCCTCACATGTGTATGTATGTGTGTGCACACGTGTGCATGCATGGGTGTGTGAATGCATATGTGTGCATATGTGTGTGTGTGTGTGTTTACAAATGCCTCATGCATGCTAAGGAAAGGACTCTGTCACCAAACCATGTCCCCAGCCAAAGACCAGGTTTCAGTAAGGTAAGATACACACAAAATGTGCATGTGCTAAATACTCTGTTTAGTTCAGTAATGAGGAAACAGTAAGATGTTATAATGAGTTCAAAGGGCCACATAAAGGGCACAGACTCAGATAATTCCTAGGAGAATTCTCAAGTAGTTAAAAGCAGACTCATCTTCAGAGTGATCCTCTCTGCCTATCTATTCAAGAATCTCTTACTAGTTTTCTATAACAGAATTATTAAAAGTTCAAAGCTGAAACCAAAGAAACAATAAGGTAAACATTTTTAAAATGTTTTTAAATGTCAAAAATAATTTATATGAGGATAAATAAAGTAAAAATTAATATTTTTTGCAGAATGTAAAAAAAAAAAAAAACCCTCAAAGCTGGGTGTGGTGGTTCATTCACATAATCCCAGTGCTGGGGAATTAGAGGCTGCAAGATCTCCAAGGATGCAAAGCCAGCCTGCATTATGTAATAGCTTCCGACATAGCCTGGGTTACAGAATGAGACCCTACCTCAAGAGACAAAACAAGAGGTTAATAGTAAATGAAGCAACACAAGTTCAAAGACAATGAGAGGTATGGACAACTTGGGTGGGAGAGTTAGAGAGAATTCCCATCATTCAAATTCTGCTTATACATTCTCTCTATATATATATGTGCACACGTTCATAAATTAACACTAGGCAGGTTGTACAGAAACGTGTAGAGGTTGCTGTAGGCCACTGATGACATGTTTTCAAGGATGCTAAACTGTTGACATGGAAGGAGTTCCCAAGGGTAATCTATTTTAAAAGTAAAACCCTGGGCTATAGGAATGGTTCCTCACTACTGTCTGCAAGGGACAATCCCGTCCTCCTAAAGTGCAGAAATGACCCTGGCTCCATCACCTCCTCTTATGCCCCGATGCTAGCTCTGCTTCTGACATCTTGCTTCACTGTATAATTACAAAGAATCCCACATGAGAGCCACTCCTCAGACCACCACGGGAATCTCAAGATGCATTTCTCCAGCCGTTTGTCTTGTAGGTTTCTCTCTCAGACAGGGAGAGAAGCTGCAAGTGGGTGTTTGATCAACAGCCAGGAAGAAGAGCAGAGAACTCTGGATTTCACAAAAAGAGCAGAGGTTCATTAATAGCACACTCCTGCACACGAGACAAAGCCAAGAGTCAGTCCATGAGGACAATTAAGCTGTGTAGGTCAAGGACCAGACACAAGCATTCGGATCTCTGAAAATCCATTAGACAAAATCTTGAGAAACATTTAAAATCTGTAATATTCCATCACTGGTGAGTTTTAAAAGTTGCTTTATTGCTGCTAAATGGTGCTGGAGAAACAGTAAAAGCCTAATTCGTGGCAACATGACTGTCAAAAAAATAAATAAATAAACAGAAAAAAGACAAACAAGCAAAAAGCCAAACCCAAACTTTGAAAACATAACAATAATCCTTTTTTAAAACCTGCTATGAGAATTTCCCATTTTCATCTTTTGTTCCTGTTATCTCCTCAGGAAAGGTGTGTCTTCAACATTCTTGTTTCCACAAGCTTTGTCTTGAACCTGTAACCTACTGAAATTTTTCTCTATTCTGAATCCTTTCAGAAATCAAATTTCCTAATTTTTTTATTGTTCTGTATTTTTTAAACAAATTTTAAATTTAACTATATTTTGATCATATCCTTCCCCTCCCCCAAGTCCTCCAGACCCTCTCCCCTACCCCTCCTCACCCAACTTTAAGTTATTTCTCATAAAAACAAAAACCCAATACAGCAACAACCTTCCCCCCAAACCAAGAAAACCCAAATAGAACAACACCCAAAAACAAAAAACACCAAACTTTAACAAGTAAAAGCACATACAAAACAAAACAAAAAAACAACAATAACAAACTAAACCCGTAGAGTCCATTAGATGTAGGCCAACTAAACATGAGGCCTACCCTGGAGTGGTTGACATACCCAGGGTTATTCCATTGGAGAAAATGGATTTTCTCTCTCCCTGCTGGTAGAAATGACAGTTCTGTTATTAACCTTTACCCCAATGGCAAGGTTTTCATTCATTCGTTTTTAAAAATATAAGAAGGTAAAATATGACAAAACCCAAATGACCACATCCAAGTTGGACAAGACAAACCAACAGGAGGAAAAGAGCCCAAGAGAAGGTACAAGAATCAGAGACTCAATTACTCACTCAGGAACCCTATAAACACACTAAGCTGGGAGCCATGATATATAGAGAGAGGAACTGCTGCAGACCTGTGCAGGTCCTGTGTGTGCTGTGAGTTCGTATGAGCTCTGCTCATGTTGATTTAGAGGGCCTGGTTTTCTTGGTCTCTCTCTCTCTCTCTCTCTCTCTCTCTCTCTCTCTAGCTTTGTCTTATTTTATATGTATGTTTTCTTGCATGAATGTCTGTGCGCACCACATATGTACTTGGTGCTCGTGGAGGTCAGAGGAGGGTGTTAGATCCTCTGGAGCAGTGGTTGTGAGCTGTCATGTGGGAGCTGGGAAGCAAATGCCAGGTCCTGTGCAAGAGAAACAAGTGTTTTCAACCACAGACTGACTCTCTAGTCCTGTTACGTTTTTTTTAAAATTACATTTATTTATTGTGTATGTGTGTACACGAGTGCCTGCGTGCACAAATATGTCCCATGGCGCACATGTGGAGGTCAGAGGACAACTTGCAGGAGTCACCTCTCTCCTTCCTCCATGTATGTCCCAGGGATCCAAGGCAGATTGCCTGGCTTGGCAGCAAGCACCTTTACTGTCTCTGAGCCATCTTGCTGGCCCCCTTTCAGCACTTTGAATGTATGGTTTCTTCTAGAAAATCTTTAGATCAACTTTATTAGTATAATTTGAATATAATTAAGCATACTCAAATTTACATATAGTTGATGGGTCTTGACAAGTGTGTAGATGCTTTAACTGCCACCTCAATCAAGGAACAAAAATATTTCCAAATTACTCCAAAAACGGTCCTATACACTTAACAGCTGATTCCCACACCATAGCACACTTTTGGTCTTTTTTATTTTCCTTATGATACTGGGTATCAAACCCAGGGCCTCAGAAATACTAGGCAAATAATCCACCCTTCATCTATACCCCAGCTGCCCAGTTTTCCTTGGCCTTTCTATCAGTTTTGGATTGGCTTGATCTAAACTAGACTTTCATCAGGGGAATAGTATATACTCTGATGTCCATCTTACTTGGTTTGCCATAGTCTTCTGGTCTTATTTCTACTGTTGCTGGGCATGTGGCCTATGTCTTTAATCTCAGTACTCTGGAGGCAGAGGCAGGAGGATCTCTATGAGTTCAAGGCCAGCCTGATCTATTTAAGGAGTTTCAGGCCAGCCAAGGTTACACAGTGAGATCCTGTCTCAAAAATACCAAAAAACAAACAAAAAAGGGGGGGGGGTAAAGAAAAAGAGGAAAAAGAAAAGAGAGAAAGGAAAAAAGAAAAGAAATATAATCTCTGCAGTTGTGTATAGAATTACTAGATTATATTACATTTTTCTAGTACACTTTGATTAGTTGATACTTGTACTTTATGTTGGAAAATTTGGATATTTCCAACAATTGCCAACACAAAATTAATAGGAACATTTGTGTCCACTGTTTGTGTGAACATATGCTTTCTTTTAAAAGTCAACCTGGGCTGGGCTGTGGAGATAGTTCCGTTGTTAACTGCACTTGATGCTCTTATGGAGAACTGGGGTTCAGTTCCCAACATGTTATATGGTAGTTCACAAATATTCATAACACCACTTCCAGGTGATCCAACACGAACCTCTGACCTTCACAGGAAGTAAGCATGCACGTGGTGTACATACAAACTTATAGGCAAAGGACTCATACATATAAAATAAATAAAAACGTAAATATCAATTCGTTTGTTGTTACATTTAAGGTGCAGAGCATACTTTGATGTGCCTAGATATGGCTGAATAGTCGTTACTGTGAACAAATTACAAATCTCCCATCCCCTGTATTTGGCTTCCTTTGTGTGTCTGGCAAAAGCACTCAGCTTGCTGCAGTTTTTCAGTGTACGATAATATAACAATTTCAGCAATGACCTTCATATCCTCAATACAATGTCTAGACTGATGCAGCCCACGTCATTGTGTTCGTATGCTTTGATCGACATCATCCCATTTCCTCTCCCTCCTTGCTTCTGGTCTTCACTCTTATAACTTCTGTTTCTCTATTGGATTCCCCATGTCCCCCCAAAAGAACCCTATTTAGAGGGAGCCTTTATTAAGGCTTCTAAGATAGGCCCAGCACCAATCACTGGTCTGACACACACACCAACTGTGGCTTTGGAGAAGCACCAGTCACATAGTTTCTGTTGTGTCCTTGAAGAGGTGCATCCCTTTGCACAGCAGGAATGGCCTCAGGATGGGAGTAGTCACCTAGAATCCACAGAAGTGTGTCCTGTCTGAGGGAAAGTCTGATGGAGCCCAGGCAGTTTGTCCCGAATGGTGATGGGAGCAAGGTCTCCTGAAGCAGAAGTTGGAAGTTGGCGCTTCCAAAGCAGTGATGGTTGCAACAATTCCTTAAAACTGGGAGGAGCTTCTTTGGAGGGAGGAGAGCGTATTCAAGGCAGATGACTGGCCATTTAAGGGACAGCTGCCATTCGAGGCAGCCATGGGAGGGTGGGGGATGGTGATGGGAAATGGTCTGTCACTCAAGGGCCCCCACACCTGCTCTGGACAGCTCTCCCATTCATAAAACAAATAAAAACATAAAAGTGTACTTAGCATAAAGACCTAGGAAATTAGCGTTCTTAACAAAAATTGACAGTGTTTATTTAGTCCCTACACAACTACTACTTGGAAAAGCTGGGTCCCTCTGACCTACCACATGAAGAGTGACTAAAGACTTCCCCATTCTTACTCATGTGTATGTTGGACTTTCCCACGTGACAACAGAACTTTCACACATTCCTCGGATTTAATTCTCTCCATTGTGACTTACAGAAAGTGTTAAGTATGAGGAAGGACAGACAGCAGGCCTGTCTACATCCCTCGAACTCCTGAGATTTGTGTTTAGGTGAGATACATCACAACTCTTTATTTTTAAATTTTAATTAAAGTATTACATATCCATCTTCCCTTTCTTCTCTCCAAGCCCTTCCATGTGACTCTCATTCTCTCCTATTGATAACCTATTGGCTAGGTGTACAATACTAGGCAAGGTTTTCCTTCTGTTGAACAGGCATTAAGTTTAATCAGACATCTGGTGGCTATCACTAAGCAGCACTATTAGAACTTGGTGTGTATACACAATTAGAATAGTATTCGGCTGTCGAGAAGAATGGAACCATGACATTCACAGGTGGATGGGTAGGGTTAGAAAATACTACATTGCTGAGGCGCCCCAGACCCAGACTGTCAAAGGCTGCATATTCTCAGTCACCTCTGGCCCCTAGCTCTCCATCTTCAGGAGTGGATGTATAAGCTGAAGGATTGGAAGAAACCAGGAAAGTAAAAAGGGCCCGTGGGGTGCCACTAGAGAGGGGGAGAGTAGATACAGGTGATATGAGAAGTGAGAAAACAGGGAGGGGGATTTAGTTGGCTTGGGAAAGGGAAGTCAAAACAAAAGTAGAGGGAAGTGGGAGGGGCAGATAACACCAAGGATGTCTGATAAACCCACAGTGAATCAAATTAACTTATATTTACCTAAAATCATGTATGATACACACACACACATATGTAGACACACATATATGCATATATGTGTATACATACATATGTATGTATATGAACATATATGTATATACATGTATATATCATATTTGTACATATTTGAGTATATATACACATGCATACCTACACATATATACATATTTGAGTATATGAGTATATATGTATATATGAGTATGTTTATATGTATATATACATATACATATGTATACACATGCACATATACATACATAAACACATACATATGTATGAAGAACCTTCATTTGAGTTATAGTTCAGGGCAGTCTAAGTGACTTCCAAACAATATAGGCCATCTCTGTTACCCTTGGTTATCTTCCAAAGATCGAATGTGTTGACTTTTTAAAGACTACAGAGCCACTTCTCCGTTTGCTTTTTTAAACAATAATTTATTTTATGTGTATTAGTGTTGCGTGTGCATCACATGTGCCACTGGTACACATGAAGGTCAGAAGGGATTTGGATTGCCTGAACCAGAGTCACAGGTAGTTGTAATCTGCCCTGGGAGTGCTGGGAATGGAACCCAGATCCCATAGAAGAGCAGCCAGGAGGAACTACGAGTCATCTCTCTGGTCCTTTTCTTTGGATTCTAAACACCACTTTTATGTGTATAACAATTGAGTGAACTGAAGCAAAAGTAGATAATTACTTTATTTTAAAACTTGCCTAAAATATACTTATTAATATCAACAAATTGAGGTAAATCTTTCTAATGCTCTAATAGCAGTAGATGCATGGCGTTCAACTTATATTTATGCTCTGTAATAGTGTAGTCTTCAGGTACTACATTAAGATATAATATATTGTACTGTGCTTGATTCTAAGGACAGGTATACACTCTCCTGGTTAGCTTTACTTGTCGACTTGATACAACCCTGGGTTCTTTGAGAGTCCCCATACAACTGAGGCATTGTTTCTATCAGTGTGGCCTGTGGGCATCTCTGTAGGGCATTCTCTTAACTGATAATTGATGTAAAGAGGCTTAGCCCACCAAGGGTGATGGGCAGATGGGCCTGAGATGTTGAAGAAAGGCACCTAACTATGAATGAGCCTGGGAGCAAGCCAGGGAACACCATTCCTTGGTCTCTGCTTAGGTTCTTATCTGTAGGTTCCTGCCTTGACTTCCATCAATGGGGGACTGGGGGGGGGAGGCTGTAATTCAGAAGAGTAAGATGAAATTAACCTTTTCTTTCCCAAGTAACTTTTGGTCAAAGTATTTTATTACAGCAACAGAAAAGCCAAGTAGGACATGCATGTATTCTAAAATGTGGATGTGAAATTTAATTTTGTTCTACAGCATCTAAAGACTTCAGATTGTCCCCTTGCCTGGTTACTCTTAGGGTAACAAGTTTGTGTTTATCTTTTCATGTTTTGCTTCTTGGTGAAATGATAGAAAATCTGGCTTCCAAATTCTCTTAGTAAACAACATATGGTGTTTATGTCCAGAAAATTAGAAGCCAAATACATATACATATATATATATATATATATATATATATATATATATATATATATCCCTCCTCCTCCTTCTCCTTCCAGCATTAGGGATCAAATGAGCCTCAAGCTCATGGCTTTCCCACTGAGCTACACCCCTGGCTCCTGTATTACCTCTTTTTATAACAGGCTTCCCATAATTGCTTCATGTGCTCTCGAAGCCCCTGATAAGAATCATGCAATTTGCAGGCCTATTGAAGTTCAGCATGGAACAAATGAATAGCCGCATTGTGATTTCCTGTTCCCTGGTTGTTCAGTTTCAACATTTATGTTCTGGAGGCTTTCTGCCTTCAGCAGTGGCTCAAGCAGCTAGCAAATTACCTAAAGCAAGCATCTCTGCGTCCATCTTTCATGCTGAAAGACATTCTTCAGATATTCTGGACAGCCAGTGCATATCCAGCCACACTTCCAGTTCATCCTCCCCCAAGAGTAAGCACTATCTTGACTGTAGGGTTCCTGTCTCCTATCTTTTTTCCTCTGAGTTTAATTTCCATGTTCCCTCATCTCTTCTTCTTTGCAATTACTTGTTTTCTATTTTTTGATTTGATTTAGTCATTTTGAGGCAGGGTCTTTGCTGAGCGGTGGACTGTGAGAGGAAGCCTGGTAAGGGTCAAGCTAAGGCTAGAAGCCCCAGAGACCCTGAAGGGATGGTAGGAGCTTCACCTGCTCCCACACTGCCCCTGTCACGGAGCTACAGTCCCCTTAGAGAGATTTGTGGCCATCAATCATGTAGGGGTAACGCCCCAAGCCCTTCCACATGTAGATGAGGCATCCCTAACATCTCAGACCAATCCAATAGGAAGCATCTATTGTCAGATCCCAACCCAACCCAAACTGTTTATAAGATCCTATCCAGAAAGAATAAAGGTGTGTGAGAATTGCTCTGTTGCCTGAGAGCATCTGTCACAAGAGCTGTAACACTGCCAGGGAAGAGAACTGCTCTCCTGAAACTTTTGACACCAGAAGCGCCCCTGCACTACCCTTGCTGGCTAGCCAGCCTTCTGCCTGGCTTCGCTTGGCTCAGTGAAGCCAGTGCGGCATCTTGGGAGCAATAGCAGTGACAGCAGTTGCAGTGACAGCAACAGCAGCAGAGGCAGCAGAGGCAATTCCCTCCCTCCCTGCTTGATGCCTTTCCCCTTTGTTTGAACCCTCCAACCTGACCGGGCTAGAGATCTCCAGGGATAGCCTCATAGGCCTACACACACAGGCCTATAGATCTCATGAGGCTTGGGCTGGCCTTGAACTGTTGCATTGCCTCCTGGATGCTGGTACATAAAGTCATATACCCCCATCCCTGCTTTCTTGAAGCTACTTGTTATAGATCCACACATGTTCCAGATAATTTCCCCTGTGGTTTCTCATGAGTGGGGTATGCCCATTGATTATACTTCCCTTTAAAACAGTCCATCTGCCCTCGTCACTTCTGTAAATTAGTATTTTCGTCTTAAGACCTCTTCAGGTTCAAGTTTTAGCAAGACTGTTTCGTGAGTGGTGGTGTGTATCTCACCAGGAAGAAAGCCTGTGGTGTGTTTCCCTCTCTTCCTATTCCCTGAGCAGCTACGGATGTTCAATGACCACACAGATCTCCAAGGACCGCAAGGTGGCAAAGTTGTCCTCACAACCTCCGTCTTCTCTTTGTAGAATCTTCATCCTTTCTACTCTTTGCTTTTATAGTGATTGTCCTGGTTAGTTTTCTACTGCAATCTGAGTGGTAGAGTCCATAATGATGGAGTGAAGAAACAGCTGAGAGCTCACATGTTTATTTACAACTGGGAGAGAAGAAGGGAGGGAAGGAGGGAGGGAAGGAGGGAGGGAGGGAGAGAGGGAGGGAGAGAGGAGAGAACTGGGAATCTCAGGAGTCTTTTGTAAACTCAGATTCCAGGGACCTACTCCAGTGACACACCTCCTCCATACGGCCACACCTCCTAATCCTTCCCAAACAGTTCCACCAGCCGGGGAACAAGCATTCAAGTATATGAGCTTGTGACAATTCTCTTTCAAACCACCACAGTGATTAAAATTGTATAAAAAGGGTAATCTTTCTTTGATTTATTAATTTTAAAGCAATTCATTGATTCAGTGGTTTCTCTGAAATTACCTATCAGCTTTGTGGATTAATTCCCCATGATAATGAATGAATGGATTTAAAGATACTTGATATAAGTCTCCTGGGAAACACTACTCTCCTTTGTGGTGGTTACCTCATTCATCTTTGGGACTCAAGATAGCTCCAACTCCTCAAAAGACATATTTTAAATGTCAGCCTCTGCTGACAAACTCATGGCAATCTGCTTAGCCTCCCAAGTGCAGGAATTACAGATGCGAGTCGCCCACCATGCCCAGCTTTGAAGTCTTTTCAACAAGAATGTAGATATAAAGAAGGCCAAGAAGTGACACACATCTTTAATCCCAGTACTCAGGAGACAGAGGCAGGCAGATCCCTGTAAGTTTGAGGCCAGCCTGGTCTACAGAGTGAGTTCCAGGGCAGCCAGGGCTACCCAGAGGAACTCTTGTCTTGAGAAACAGACAGACAGACAGACCAACAAAAAGAATAATATGGATGTTAGAAAAGATCAGGAAGGATTTGGGTGGCTCACCTTTTGCTACAAGTCCAATTGTACTTCCGTATCATTAGTCTCTGAAGCATGGGTGAGAGGATTCACCAAAGACAGGCAGTGTTAGAATGTGAGCCACAGGAGGTGTCTGATACTTCAAAAGAAATTGAGACCAATAGATCCAACCCATCATTCTTGCTGTCAGGTAACCACTGGTGGCTTGAAGACAAGTTACTTTCCATTCTGGATGCTGCACAGGTAGCCCTTGACAAGAAGTCAGCCTCTGGAACACTCAGGCGCCTCCGTTTATGTCCTTATCTTTTGTCCTTTCTTGAAGCTTCCATTACTGTACTGTTGAAAGACTTTAGAATAGAGAAGACTTAGAACCGTTTAGAAGCTTTTCAGGTGGTTGAGTAAAGGACCTGTAATTTCAACTTAGTTAATTATTTTGTGTCTTGTTATTTGTTTATCTGTTTATACGTCTGTGTCTGCGCAGGCGCGCGCTCCCATGCCCAGACCGAGACCGGAAGAGGACATTGGATTGCTCGAGGCTGGGATTACGGGCATTCTCCTGGATTGTTTTGTGGGGTCTGAAATTTGAACTCCAGTCATTATGATTGTGCAGCAAGCACTCTTAACACCTAAATCATCTCTCAGCCCTGATAAATCATTTTAATCCTGAAGAGCAAGCCATATCAACTGTAGAGTGGTCATGCAGAGCTCACAGACACTCGTAAGCTATCGAATTTGCTTCAGACCACTTAACCGTTTATTACTCCATTTAAGAAAGAATCTCACTGAGTAGCCCAGGCAGGCCTTGAACTTGAGATCCTCTGCTTCCCTTGTGCTTAGAGTTATACCCAGCTAGGAAGTTGAAACAAATTCTTTTCCCTACTGTGAGAGAGTTTACCCAGAGCCCCATGAATGCTAGCTAAGCACCCTATCACAGAGCTATATCCTCAATACTTCACATTTACTTTAAAAACCTGAACACACAGTTTCTTTTTTGTACTATGTCCGTCTTCTGACCTCTTTAGTGCAGAGGCGGCCATCACTCACACGTGGGTGGGTATCTTTCTTCATCATGTTTTGTGCTTATGCCTTGTAGTTGTTTATATGAGAAAAGTATTTAGAATTGTGTGTTCTTCGAGGTTTATAAGAACATCACACTGTGGGACCAGGGAACCACAGGATCTGAAGGAGCAGGCCTGGAGCAAGAGTGGGGTCAAGGCTTGTCCAAAACCCAGAAATCTTGCCCTAGGATCAGCAGGAGTAGGATTGCTGCCCCTCTGCCTCGGACCTATGTGTCCGGCATATATAGCCCTGTGCTCCCACCTTTGGCTCACCAGAGAAGACCATGTAGCTGGTAGCTAGGTTAATTTCCTCTCCCCTTATAAGGGCATGTCCAGCAGTACCCAGAATTTCTCTTCGTGCACATAAGCCATCTCCAGCACTGTGGCCCTGGTCAGTGATGTACACTCACCCCAAAGCCCCTACTCAGCCTCCAAAGGTTTAAATAGCCTTCGTTCCCCCAAATAAACTGAACCAGTTTCCCAATGTCTGCTCTTTGCCCAAGCACTCACCGACAACCAAGAACCTTCCTACAGCCGCCCACCTTGCTAAGCTTCCCTCCCTCCAGTCTAGCACAGTGTGAAATCTTGGCCTGGCTCCTCAGAGGGAGAAGCAGGGACAGGGTGGCATCAGACCACACTGAGTCTTGCCTACCGACTTGCTTTTCTCACTGAACATTTTGTTTAGGGACACTCTGTTGATAGACCAAATTTATTAGTGTTCATTAGCGGGTAGTCCGTCAATGGAATGTACCTTGGTTCACTTGTCTGATCCCTTAATTATTAACATGTATGCTTCCAATCTTCCCTGCTATCACATAATATTTCTGATAACATCTTTAAATATGCATCAGGGAGAATTTCTCTAGGGATCAATGCGGATCAGAATTTATAGAACAGGGCTGGAGAGATGGCTCAGAGGTTAAGAGCACCGACTGCTCTTCCAGAGGTCCTGAGTTCAATTCCCAGCAACCACATGGTGGCTCATAACCATTCGTAATGAGATCTGACGCCCTCTTCTGGAGTGTCTGAAGACAGCTACAGTGTACTTCCGTATAATAATAAATAATAATAAATAAATCTTTTTTAAAAAAAAAAAAAGAATTGCTGGGCGTGGTGGTGCACGCCTTTAGTCCCAGCACTCGGGAGGCAGAGGCAGGCGGATTTCTGAGTTCGAGGCCAGCCTGGTCTACAAAGTGAGTTCCAGGACAGCCAGGGCTGAGAAACCCTGCCTCGAAAAACAAAAACAAAAAAACAAACAAACAAAAAAAAGAATTTATAGAACATCCTGTCTTCCATGTTTGTTTTTGAAACAGGATCTCATGTAACCCAGGCTAGCCCCCAATCCTGATCCTCCTGCCTCTACCTCTGTCCTGGGTGCTAAGATTACAGGAGGGAGCCACCAAGGCCAACATACCTTCAACTTTAATAACAACTCAACTCATTCCTTCATTCCTTCATGATAAATACATTCATCAATATTTATTGAAGACCCATATGTGCCATGGCTATTAGGCAGAAGACTATGGAGGAGTTAAGTGATTTTGAGTATCTGTCATGAAGGAGAGAAAAAAAAAAAAACTACATAACCAAATCAATTCAACAACGTTTTCAAGTACAAGCAGAGAAAAGGAAGAATGCCTCCACAGAGCAGTAGATGATGAGGAAAGGAGATTTTTTTTCCTTTTACATTTTATTTATTTATTTTTAAGTTTTTCTTTACTTTTCTTTTATGTGTATGGGTGTTTTGCCTGTGTAAATGTTTAAACATCTGTGCATACTGTCCCAAAGAGGGCAAAAGAAGGTGTTGCATACTCTGGGGCTAGAGTTACAGATGGTTGTGAGCCACTGTGTGGGTGCTGGGAATTGAACTTAGATCCTCTGGAAGAGCAACCAGTGCTCTTAACTGCTGAGCTATGTCTCCAGCCTTCCAGTTCCTTTAAATTCTTCAAATATTTTATTTTACTTTAAATTGTGTGTGTCTGTGTCTGTGTCTGTGTCTGTGTCTGTGTCTGTGTCTGTGTCTGTGTGTCTGTGTGTCTGTGTGGAGGTCAGAGGACAACTTTAGAATCCTTTCTCTCATCACAGCTTTCCAGGAGTCTAACCAGAGGTTGGACCCATGCCCCTAGGCAACAAGGGCCTTTACCCATTGCCTGGTCCCTTTAAATTCTAACAGGTAGTTATCGTTAGACCAAGCCAGGAAGTTGCTCCTCGGTTATGAAGGATGTGGAGAGGAGAGGCCTGGGAACATGGTCAAGTAGGAGGCGTGTCTGAGACAATTGCTCTGCACGGTTGTCCTCCCCACCCCTCCCTGCCCACCAGATAACAATCAGTGATGCTTGAGGTCCAGCTCAGAGAAACAAGAGTAAGTTCGTTACCATGTCTGGCTGTCTCAGTGACGGATCCTCTGTGACTGCGTTGGTCGTCCATCTGGGCTAGTGTGAAGTTATTTTAAGGAACTCTGCCAACTTGCCCAGATGCCGCCTCGTTTGCCAGCTCCTACGTCTGGCTTGTTGGCTGGTTTTGCTCTTTATTCTAGGTCATGTGGGCAGTCCTATCTTCAGTATTGTTTTGGCTATTATGCCCTATTTTTTTCTTAATCCTTCTTAAAAGGAGACCATTTCCACTGAGCCACATTCAAGCAGTTAAAAAAAACATAAGATTTATCCATATGATATGGAATTCATCCCCTAGAAATCATATCGAGTTTGCTTTCCTGTTGCTGTGATAAAGCAATGACCAAATGCACATTGGGGAAGGAAGGGGTTATTTCAGCTTACAGTCCTTCACTGGGGGAAGTTAGGGCAGGAACCCACGTAGGAACAGAGGCAGGAACCAGGGAAGAACACTGCATGTTGGACTGCTCTCTCCTGGTCACGCTCAGTCAGCTTTCTCATACAACTTTGTACCAATGGCTCAGGGGTGGTGTACATCCACATCAATTAACGATCAAGATAATTCTCCATAGTCCTGCCAATGGGTCAGTTTGATCTGAGCAATCCTACAATGGAAGTTCCCTCTTCTCAAGTGACTCTTGGTTGTGTCAAGTTAACAACAAAATTAGCCAGGATGCTTGGGTGAATGTAAAGTTATGTCTATGTTAGGGTTAGCTTTTGTTTGTTTGTCTCTACGTCAAAGCATCCGAGCAAAATAACTTAATGGAGGACAATGTATTTTCATTCCTGGTTTTGGAGTTTTGAGAAATGTGGTAGGTAGAGCAGAACAGCTCTCAGCACTGTGGTATGGCAGCCAGGAAGCAGAAGGGAGGTGGAGAGGGAGGGAGTGATGGGGGAGGGAGAGAGAAAGGGAGAATTAGCAGGCTCCCCTTATTTTCCTTTTTTATTCCATCTACACTGGAGCTTAGGGGATGGTGACACCCACAGTCAGGGTGGCTGTTTCTTCCATAGTCAATCTAATCGGGAAGGTGCCGTGAAGACACACCAGCAGGTGCACTGTCAAGTTGACAATGAAGCTGACAAAGCCTTAAAGAGAGTCCAGAAAGGGTGACCCAGTCTCGATGATTCAACTGCAAGGGAGGCCAAAAGACACCAACTCACTGTCCCAGCTACTAGATTAATAGGTCACACTTAAGTGCTGAAAGCATGCCCAGGACTGATATTTATCACCAAATGCGTGCCAGAGCTTTGGCCCACTTGGCACGCAGCCCACACCCTCTGCCTTGCTTCCCTGGTCACGCTGCTAATTTGCATCCCACGCATCAGCAACTCTAAAGTGTGATGAGAATTCTGGCTGGATCAAGAGTGATTTATCTGTCTCCACAGGAGTGACCAGCTCACTGGCAAGGCAGCAGCACTTTTGTATCCTTGCCAAGGTTCAGCACCAGGGAGAGATAATTAAAGTCAGGCATGAAGCGCTGAGGTCTTTGAAAGCCTCCCATAACGTTACCTCTGCTTCAGGATTTGAAGGGGAATTCAAAGGTCACCCTCTAAAAAGTCAGATGGCATCAAAACCAGTCACCTTTAAAGCACTTCTACCCATAACCGCCCCCCCCCCACCGAGAGACAGCTTATCATAATTCAAGGAGCACCTGCCCATCTCTCTTCACATTCTCCTAATAAATTTCTTTCGCCCCTAGACAAAGATATCTTCTGTCACCCTGCCAAATCCTTACCTACATCCCGGATCTACATTAGTCAAAGAGCACAGATGGATATTAATTGCTGGCATCACAGAGCTTAGCCTTCTTGGATATGGGGAAATTCGCTACTTTATGGGTTAGGTCTTTCCTGGAATCCACAGTCAGGCAGGGTACACAGCTAAGTTGAATCTAAGATTCTAAACTAAGGAGGAAGAATCCTGTTTTAAAGCTATATGTTCTGTTTTCTGAGAAATCCTGTCCCTGGGAGACTAAGGCCAGGACAGTGAGGTCACTGGACCTGACAGAAGAGGGCAAGAGGTGGAGCTGTCATGGAGAACAAGAGAGGGGCGTGGTGTGGTACTCAATATGGCTGAATGAGAATTCCAAACAAAGAGGTTTGGAAGTCAATGTCACTTCTGGGTGTGTGACACAGTATTGTGAGCAAATTTGGAGACAGCATTTGGAGACAGACATGGGCAAATCAGAACCATTTCAAGGGACTGATATCGGACATATTTGTTTTTGTCGTCTGTGTTCATTCAAGTCTAAGTTTTCTGGTATATTCTGTTTGCAAGATGTAAGGCAGAATTCTGCATCTGTCACTCCAGGGCTCCCTCTGCAGTGAACCAAACACTGAGATGTCCAGTCTTGGTTCCACAGGGCTTGGCACTGAGGTACGGGGAAGAGGAGAGGACTTTGGTAGCCAGAGTGAATAGTGGAAGTTTCTCAGAGGCATGTGGAAAGTGGCTGGGAGAAGCAGTGATGGGCAGGCAGACCGGAAGTGGCCTCTGGGGGAGGAGAGTCGGCCGGTCGGGGGCTGCCACTTGGGGTTTCTCCGTGTCTGTTAGCCTGTTCTTCAGCTCCTGGTTCTTTTACTGCAGGGGCCTCGCTCGGTTCAGGTTTGCCCTTGAGTGGTATAAAAAGAGATGTTCTCGTGGAAAGAACAGCGAATTGTGTTCAAATGCCCGGCTACCTACCCCAGTCTTTGCCTGCAGGAGCACAATCAGCAGTTGGAAAATGGAAGAAGTCTGAACCAAGGATTTGTACGCTGCCTAGTAAGTGGGCTCTAGAACCTGGAAATGAGAAGATGGGTGAAACTTTTCTGAGACCTCTGAGTACAGTCTTTGAAATAAAAATACAAAAGGCTTCTAAAATCAGAGAGCATGCGGTTGGCTCTTCCATAAGAAAGGGTGATTTCCTTTACCATCAGAGAGGCACTAGCTGGTACATGGAAGGAAGAGGGAAAATGATGGAGAAAAGACCTATGCAGTGCTTGTGTACATGCATACGAGGGGGGGGGGTGTTGAGGGGGTGGGGCTGCCCAGGCACCTGTGCAAGCCAGGGCACCCATTCAGATGTCATTCCTTAGGTATGATCTACAATTTTTGAAGACAGGGTCTCTCATTGGCCTGAGACTTGCCAAGTAAGCCAGACCAGTGATTCCCCAGGGGTCCATCTCTTTCTGCCTCTCCAACACTGAGACTACAAATGTATGTTTTACATGTGTGTGGATGCTCAATCTCATTCAGGCAAGCTATCTCCCTCACCTCAACATATCTATTTTTAAAAGGTGTTTGCAAGCAGATAGTGTCCTGTAACGGGAAGAGGAGCACTCTGAAGTGAGTTTGCCGCAGTACCCCCCATTTAGATGTAGAGCTGAAGAAGCATCTACACAGCCTTCTATCACCATGGCGTAGTGCTGACCCTCAGAGTCCCTGATGATTATGGCAAAGCTTTGAATGGAGTCACTTGGGATAGTCCCAGGGTGACAGAGCAGATCCTGTTTCTCCTTTAGAAGCCTGTACTGCCCTCCAGCCCAGGACCCCACCCCCCCCAATATCCTGCAGCTCTAGCAGGTACTGGTAGATATTCTTAGCCAACAAAAATGAGTATTGGATGGGCACAGAGTTCTTGTGCCAATCATGCTTCAGGGCCACCTATTAGCATTTGGTTTAGATTGAGGTGACCCTGGGCAGAGAGGAGCCAGGTGCTTCACTTCAGACTCTGAAGGACTCCTGGTCTGGTCCTAGTGCAGTCAATCAAAGAATACTTGGATGAGGGTGTTGCAATGCCAGGACTAGAGGTGTGTTGAGATGGTCATTTGTAGCCTGTAGTTCTCAAGCATGAAGAATTGCCAGAGTCACCTAGGGGGCTTTTAAAATGGCAGCACCAGAACCTTCTAGAACTTGAACTGTCAACAAGAAGCTAGCCTTCCTCTGACTATCAATTAGGTTTAAAACTTCAGATAAGCAAATTGAGCCTACTGTTGTCCTGTAACTGATGCCTTCTTTCTTAGGGAGGTCCTGGGGTTTTGGAGTACATTAGCAATGGAAGTTTGCTTTGGGGCCTTCCAGAGCACACACACTTCTCAGCTTCCTGGTCTGACTATATTGTCTAGTGGTCATGATAAGCCTTGTGTTCCAAGACTGTATCACAGATGGGTCCATGCCACCTCTAGTTTCATAAGAACATATTGCAATTTGTTCCCTAACCAGTTCTATTACTTGGCCAGGCAGGAGCACATAAGCAGACAAGGTTGTTTGTTTTCAAAGGGGAGTTCTCCAAGGCGGAGGATATAATGGTAGCATTGGAGGTGGTGACGGTGACCATCTCAGAGATGTTGGAGATAGACAGGATGCAGGAATAGCATCTATAATCTCAGAGAGTACCTGAGGTAGCAGGGAATGCCTGGGGCTGGTTTGCCATTGATCTTCCTTGCTTGGCAGGTACGTGAGTCAGCTACTTTCAAAAGGCTAAGAACAGAGCGAACATATATAAATCAAGGTTTTATAAATTAAATATTTCCATTTAACTCACACTATAATTTCAGAGGCATTAAATCTTTATTCAGATGACCTTTCACTGTCAGAGATGGACTATTTCAGCCTTCAGTTAGCACTGCCTACTGCGTTTGGAACACGCAGTTATTTTGTAAAAGGACTCCTAAGGATTACTGGAATTTATACTTAAGTAATCATTTCATAAAAAGCAATTTTTGTGCCTGAGAACGCATTCAGCATTCCTATTTTTCATCAGATGACATTTTTTTCATTGAACATTCCAGGAGAAATATGCTAGACCATCCTCAGACCACAAAGTTTAAGAGGGGAAAACATTTAAAGGCATTAAGAGACAAGTTATCTCTAGGTTCCATTTTTTCCTTTGGTACACCAGCAGATCATTCAGTTAGGAAATGAAAATAAATGATAAAAATATGATAATGACGTTCTAGACATTAAAATAGCTAAAACACCATTTAATTCCTACAAGGAAAAAAAGTTCTCTCTGGAGCTTAAAGTTCTTAGGGAAAATGGGCTCATAAAGACATCCAAAGATAAATCATATCATAAATTCTAATGTAAATTCAATAAGATAAATTGACACAATAAGCCTGTGTACAACTCAGCCCCAAAACTAACATTATTTTATTTTCTGTGCTCTTTGGTTGAGACAAGGTCTCATGTAGTCCAGGCTGGTCTTAACCTTAGAATGTAGTCATGGATGAATGAAGAATATAGCATGAAGTCGAGGATGGCTTGAACCATTCATTCAGCTGCCCTGCTTCCTGGGTAGTGATGGGATTTCAGTCTTGTGCTTCTCACATAGTGTATGAAACACTACAGACTGAGTTACTCCCCCGGGCTATCCTCTGTTTTTTTTAGTAATTGTTGTCACTAACATCGTCTTTTTTGTTGTTATTGAGTAACAGTATATGCCTAATGCTTTCTTGTACCCACCACGGTCTCATGTGGTCTCCTTGTTTCTATTTTAGAAAACAAGACACTAAGGTCCAATAGGTTTGAGCACTTCATCCAAGAATGAGTCCCAGCTCTAAGACCCAGACTCTGGAATCCTGTCCCTAGCAGCTCATATCCTCCCACTGGGATGCCCTGCCCCCTAGTGGATTTCTGCTCATTTTGCCCATTTCCATCACCCAGGGAAAAAAAGGCATTTTTTTTTTTTAATTACACAATTATTTGTTGTGACTGTTTAATCTTAAACATTTAAAAACATGAAAGTGTTTTCTGTCACATCTCCTTCAGTATTGAAAGATATGATTGTTTCTAAGAGGACAACTGGAAAGCTCTAAGGAGGTTCTGAACACATTCCAAGAACACACTCCTGACATTGAATTCAACATGGCTTCTCTGTTCTCTGCAGCTAGTGGTGTATTTCCAGCATCTCTCCCCAATCACATTTATAGGCTTGAGACACGTCAGATCGAGTTAGGATGGCACTGAGATTCTTTGAGTACTCTCCTGGGCTCCCTAAAGAGACTGAAAATATATTTAAGGCAAGAAAGATATTCAAAGAGATCTGAATTTGTTTTTTTCTGGGCTTACCTTAATTCCTCTGCCTTAAGTAATTTTCTAATGAATCTCTCTCACGTTGATACTGTTAAAAAACTATCACAGTATTAAAATGCATAATTGAATGGCCTTGGTTTAATTAGGAAGGACTTGGGTTAATATTAGATTAGACTGCAGAAAGCAACATGGATAGATTTTTAAAAGTGAATTAGGCCATTATTTTAGCCATCGTTCATCAAAAGCAGGAGAAGGAGAAGGAAAGGGAGGAGGGGAGAAGGAGAAGGGGGAGGAGGAGGAAGAGGAGGAAGAAGAGGAGGAGGAAGAGGGGGAAGAAGAGGAGGAGGAAGAGGAGGAGGAGGAGGAGGAAGGAAGGAAGGAGAAGGATATGGAGAAGGAGAAGAAGAAAAGAAGCAGCCACCACCCTGGGTGTAATAGCATCAGGACGAGGGCTGACTGGTGGGTTCTAATGCCCTATGTCCTGCCAGTGGGCAAGGGCTGACTGGTGGGTTCTAATGCCCTATGTCCTGCCAGTGGGCGA
>NC_034599.1:98796780-98802211 GCF_900095145.1 Mus pahari
AGGGCTGACTGGTGGGTTCTAATGCCCTATGTCCTGCCAGTGGGCCGTGATAAGGAGGGCTAGGGAAACCTGGGGGCTTCATCTTTATTAGAGAGCTAGTTTTTAAAAACTTGGTATCTTTTTACTTGTGAGAAATGCCCACTGTGATAAAAGATAACCAGCAAAGACAAGGTTGTGTGCAATCTTCCATAAATGGCAGAGCTGTACAAGGTTTCCTAAGAACATGACATCTCTACCTTAAGACTATTGACTTCCACCGGGCTTGGATCTCAGGATATGGAAGAAAATAGTCACACCCAACAAAAAAAGCAATTTTTAAGACACATTCTTCTAAGCATCACGTGAACACATGACACTGAGTGTGGAACGATGATGTGACAAAGATGCCTTCTTGGTGGAAAAATATGCTAGGTGTACACGGGCTGCACATTAGATCACAGACAGCTGTCATGGTGTTCAGCACGTTACAGATGGGATCAGTGAGCTTTGCTAATCATATTCCATATAGTATGTAAATAACAAATATAGAATTAGGTATTTCAGTTGGAAATCTTCCAATGTATTTGTGCATGCATGCATGTGTGTGTGTGAAAACACTTGGGTGAAATCATCTATTCATATATATTTTTTAAACTTAAAGAAGTCCTGGTATTGATTGGAATTAGTCCACAATATTGATGTCACCCTACCTGTCCCCACTGCACACAAGCTTCCTGTGAGGATAGAGAACCCTCCTGAGCTATGTTAAAAACAAAACAAAATTATCAAGACCCACTATCCCATCCCATAAGTTCCATCCTTCTCCGCCATGCCACCATCTTTATCACTCGCTCACACAAACACCACGCTATTGATTTATGATGTGGCGAGCACTGTCAAACTGAATCAATTAACATTTCCCGACCATTTTCATTCCCACCAGCAGACCACTCTCAGCTGCTAGAGACACATGAACTAAAGGCCATGGGTTTAGTTCTATTTTTCAAGCCACATGGGTACAACCACCTGCTACAAACAAGAGATCTGTAAAGGTCAGACTGTAATCTAAAAGTCATCTCTGGTATAATTGCAAACTCTGCACAATGATGTCCCCTGGAATTAAATGACTTTAACAGTTCTAGAACAAGATGAATGAGTTAACTTTTTTTTTTTTTTAAACAGTAATGTATCTGCCAAGGAAGATCTGTGGGTGCAAACCCCAGGAATCCAGCTAACATTGTAGAGATCAGGGCTTGGCTGTTCAAAGCTTTGTCTGCTTTAAGACCAGCTTTACCTTGTCCTCACGATTTTCAAGTCCCTCACATTGTAGCTCTCGGCTTTGCACTCTACTTAAGACTGGAAGGAGTAGAGGCCTTTCCCTGCCTCTTAACTCCCCTCCCCATGCCCTGAATACACTATTCTATACGATACATACAGGCCTTAAAAACAGTACAGAAGAATAAATATTCAGTTGTTCTTCTACTAGTTGAAGGGCTGGTTTTTGAGTCCCTCTCTAATAACAAAATCCGAGGCTACTCAAGGATCTTCTACAAAATGGCATAGTATTTACACGCACAACAGGAAGAGCTCAGTTTGATCCACAGCACCTGAGTGAAAAGCCAGCTGCTGCTACACCTATCTGTAACCTCAGGTACTGGCTAGGGCCGACTGTAAGGGCAATGGGGCTGCTGGCCAGCCAGCCTGGTCAACCAATACTCCAGTTGTTGGGGGACCCACATGAAGACCAAGCTGCACTTACTTCTGCTATATATGGGCAGGCGGCTTAGCTCCAGCCCATGCTTGCTCTTTGGTTGGTGGTTTAGTCCCTGGGTCCCTGAGTCCCCAAGGGTCCAGGTTAGTTGATTCTGTTGGTCTTTTTGTGGAGTTCCTGTCCTCTTCAGGTACCTCAGCCCATCCTCCAACTCTTCCACAAGGCTCTCTGAGCTCCACCAAATGTTTGGGTGTGGGTTCCTGTGTCTGTTTCCATTGGCTGCTGGGTGGAGCCTCTCAGAGGACAGTTATGCTAGGCTCCTGAGAGCATACCAGAATATCACTAATAGTCTTGGGGATTGAGTCCTGCCCATTGGGTGGTTCTCAGTTTGGGCCAGTCCCTGTCTCTGCTCTATCTTTAGCCCTGCACGTCTTGTGGGCAGGGTACATTTTGGGTTGATGGTTTTGTGGGTGAGTTAGTGTCCTTATCCCTACACTGGGGGTCCTGCCTAGCCACATCAGGATCCATATTCTCCCACTGCTAGGAGTCTCAGCTAGAGTTGCCCCCATAGACACCCTGGGGTCTGCCCTACACCCCCCATATCAGGTCTCTGGCATGTCCTAGAGATGTACCCCCTCCCCACTACCAATTTCTCTTCATTCTCTCTCCCCTACTCTCCCTACACCTGCCCACCACCTTTTTTCCTGCTCTCACTACACCCGCCCCCCACACCCTTCTCCCCTGCTCTCCCTACACCTGCCCCCGCTCCCTGCTCCACTGCTTTTTGGCTGCTTCACCAACCTAGCTCTGCTTTCAGAGTTACAAGTCTTCAATCTAGAACTTGCCTTTTCTTTGTGGGACACCCTGGAGCTCACTCTCTGCTTCCTGGACCTATGTATAAAGGTAAGGATGAAGCTGATTCCCTGACAAAAGGCGTTTTCGCTACAGAGGCGACTTAACAAAGTTATACATTACAGTATCAAAACAATGCTGCTCTCTGCTTTTAAAAGTGGTTGGAGCCATCTTGCAGAACTGCTTGGCATATCCCACCCCCGTGCACGTTCTTCCCATGGTAATTAAACCCGCAGGGCTTATGTATGCCTTGCAATCTCTGATGTTATGTTATTTATGCTTCCATCTGACCTGGGGAGGCTTTCAATGATGTGTGTGGTAAGCAGCATTTGTTTTAATGTTTTACCGTCTTGGGACTGCCAAGGGCTTTAAAAATGGACAATGCTTCTACATCTAAGGCTTTTGAACATTTCATTGACATTTTCCATAATCCCTAAAAACAAGCTATTGTGAAAAGAGCACATCAAACTATAAAGACTCAAATATTTAAGCTACGAAATGGAGATTATAAATACTCGTCTCCCTATCATATTTTACAAAACAACTAGGTCCCTTTTTAAACTTTTTAATATAAAATTTACTCCATACCTCTAATAAGATAAAAAAAAAAAAAGACCCACTAACTGGATAATAATAAGGACTGGATGTTTCATTCCAGGAGAAGTTTTGAGTCTATGTTTTCCCAGGATGCTGCTTCACTGATGCCAGACCAGTTGATTGTTCCAGGACCTCCCCTATTGACACGGAGACAGAAAGGTCCACCCCTGCCCCCTCCTCCATGCCTACCTCAGCTATCAACATCTCCAGCTCTCCACCTGTACCAGATACCCTATCAAAGGAAGACTCTGAGGAGGTGACTTCTGATGTGCCCGAAGGACTGTAACCCTGTGTGGTTTCATCCTTTGCTGTTCGATACCCAAGGCATATAGGGGATATAAAACCAATAAAAATGGACGTCTGTATAACATTTCATATAAAAATGCT
Organism: Mus pahari; assembly: GCF_900095145.1. NCBI lineage: Eukaryota > Metazoa > Chordata > Mammalia > Rodentia > Muridae > Mus > Mus pahari. Next base: position 98,800,307 of record NC_034599.1, read on the forward strand.
ATTTGGCTGACTGAATTAATTCCATCGTGAGCCCTAATATTTTTCTCATTATATGTTAGCCACCTTATGTTTTTCTACCTGCCAGTCTTCCCCTGCCCTGATATGAGGATTTTGCTGTGCATGCATTGAAATGGGTAGTTAATGCTCTCTCACAGTCTAAGAGATTTATTGCTACACTTATCTTAGATGATGAGATTTATGTCAACCTCAGCTGCCACCTTGATACAACAGGTACATGCTACTCATCATGTAAATTCTTTAACTCAAAATATTTTTGACATTAATTACTGAAGAAAAAATAGAGGATTGACTGAGAGAATCAATGCTCTAGAAGAATCTATTCTTTATATGGGTTCCAAATTCAAAATATTAAGACTCACCTGAGCACTGCCTGCCATTCTAACTTTAACTGGACTCGTGTTACATCTCTGTCTTTTATCGGTTCAAAAATATTTTGAGAACAGATTCAGACTGTCTTGGGGGATGTATAAAATACTTTTCTGCTTTCAGCTGACATAGATACTCTTCATTCACAGGTTAGTACCATTGGTCATGTTAAATTATAAGTTTGTTCAGCTGAGGAAATACCCACTTCTCTTATTGCTTCAATTAAAAACTTTGTTATAGTTCTTTTTGGAGCTTCCTTATTAATTTAGAAATTACTATTGAAATAATTGTCTTACTTCTATTTCTGCTTCCAGTCATTTTCAGATATTTAGGAGCTGCCCAGAGAAAAATCCATATGCTTTAACAAATTGAAAGGGGGAGATGCCAAGGGCCATGCAGGAGGAACGACAGATGGCTTTAGAACTCAGGGATTGCAGCCCACAGGTTACCACAGCCACATGGGTGGGTCTTGGTGTGGCACAGTCCCGAGGACCATGTGTCCTGAGGATTTCATGCTGTTATGGAGTTCTGCTCTGCTTGCTGCCCTCACGTCCCTCTTAATCTAGAATTCTATGAAAACTCTAAGGGACTTCCAGTCCCTCACTGGGCAGTATCTCTGGCATTCACAGTACTAATGCTTGCTCTCTCTCAGGCACTGCTGCTGGAGCAGATTATAGTTCCATCACCACCCTAAAGAAGAACTTAGAGATGCAGATTGTCAGCAATTGTCACCCTTAGAAAACATTTGGAAAAATAAAGTTGTTAGTGAAGCTAGGTTGAGATGTTTTCACTAATGGCTCTAATGTAAAAACTCTTAGGGAACAATATGAAGTTCAGAAAGGCACACTCTTATTAGTTAAGCTAAGGACCCTTTATAGTCAGGGAACAAGGACAATGGCAGCACTGGCTGACGTGACTCTCACTGAGGCTGGATTGGTGATGGTTGATTTCTTATACCCATTTTTGCCTTCGGCTTCCTGGTATGATTTCATGAGAATTGCTGATGAGTAGATATGCATTTTGAGGATTTTAAAGTAGATATGACTGCTTTTTATATAAAAGTTTAGATTTGTGTTTGGTTCTTCTATGATCTTTACAAGATTAATTTTAAAGATAAATAATGAAATAATTACTTCTTTCTTTGTAACTGTACATTGCTGCCTGCCAGTAAGAGGAAACTGGCTGAGTAAACTATCTTGCTTCCTTACATTTTGTTAATCTATAACAAATTGCTTGGTTATGAATGTACCTGGGTTTTTGAGAATAATGTTTTTCTTACCTGTACTGTGTAATGTTATTTCTTATATAGGTCTTGGAAAACATATTGTTTTTTTATAGTCATTCACTGGAAGAAAACTAAAACATAATCACATTATAATTGTATACTGCTTAAAAGATTTTGCTGGGATGTACAAGTGATGGAAGAAAGAATAAAAGATGGTGTGGCTGGAACATTGTTTCTCCCACCTATTATCTCTCTCTCTCTCTCTCTCTCTCTCTCTCTCTCTCTCTCTCTCT
>NC_034599.1:98802355-98849381 GCF_900095145.1 Mus pahari
TGTGTGTGTGTGTGTGTGTGTGTGTGTGTGTGTGTGTGTGTGTGTGTGTGTGTACGTGTAAATTTTCTCTCTCTCCTCCCGAGGAGTTAAAAGAGTTAGAGTTCATACTTTTTCTGCTGGCCTCAGAAAATACCAATTCCAGTAAGATAAGCTTTGCTCCCTCAGAAAAAAGTCTGCTGAGTAACTTTCCTAGTCACTGACTGCCTTTGGCAGCAGCCCCTGTAGGTATCTGGATCTATCTATCCAGTGGCTTTAAGCACTGATCCCCAATGGCTGCCTGTCTCAGCTTATCCACCACATGGATGCCAAAACCGGTCATTGGCAATTGAGTTCTCCTACTATTAATGTGTGGGGTTTAATGTGTGGTTTAAGCTTTAGTAATGTTTCTTCTATGAATGTGGGTGCTCTTGCATTTGTGGCATAGATGTTTAGAATTGAGAAGCCCTCTCAATGGATTTTTCCTTTGATGGGTATGAAGTGTCCTTCCCTGTCTCTTTTGATTACTTTTGTTTGAAAGTCCATTTTATTAGATATTAGAATGGTTTACTCCAGCTTGTTTCTTGCATCTGTTTGCTTGGAAAACCTTTTTCCAGCCCTTTACTTTGAGGTAATGTCCATCTTTGTTGCTAAGGTATGTGTTTTGTGGGCAGCAGAATGATGGATCCTGTTCTTGCATCCATTCTGTGAGCCTGTGTCTCTTTATTGGGGAATCGAGTCCATTGATGTTGAAAGATGTTAAAGACCAATCATTGTTAATTCCTGTTATTTTGATGTTGGTGATAGTCGTCTTTCTCTGTGTGATTCTATTCTTTTGGTTTTTAATGGTATAAAATTATTTATTTCTTGTGTGTTTTAAAAAGTGAGTTTTTTAAGCCTCATTGGATTAGAGTTTTCTTTCTAGTATTCTCTGTAGGACAGGATTAGTTGAAAGATAATGTTTAAATTTGGTTTTGTTGGTATGGAATATCTTGGTTACTCCATCTATGGTAATTGAAAGTTTAGCTGGGTATAGTCTGGGCTGACATCTGTGGTCTCTTAGGGTCTGTAAGACATCTGCACAGGCCCTTCTAGCTTTTAGAGTCTCTGTTGAGAAGTCAAGTGTTATTCTGATAGGTTTGCCTACACACCCAAGTAACACATAATACTTGATCATTTTCCCTTGCAGCTTTTAATATTGTTTCTCTGTTCTGTATGTTTAGTGTTTTGATTATTATGTGGCAAGAGGATTTCCTTTCCTGGTCCAATATATTTGGTGTTCTGTAAGCTTCTTGTACATTTATAGGCAGCTCATTCTTTAGATTACAGAAATTTTCTTTTATGATTTTGTTGAAGATGTTTTCTGGGCCTTTGAATTGAGAATCTTCTCCTTCTTCTATTCTTATTATTTTTGGTTTGGTCTTTTCATAGTGTTCCAAATTTCCTGAATGTTTTGTGGCATGAACTTTTTAGATTTTGCATTTTCTTTGACTGATATATCAATTTCTTCCATTTTATCTTCTATGTGTGAGATCTCTCTCCCACCTCTTGTAGTCTTTTGGTGATAATTGTGTCTACAGTTCCTGTTCTCTTTCCTAGGTTTTCCATCCCCATGATTCCCTCAATTTGTGTTTTCTTCATTGTTTCTATTTCCATTTTCAGTTCTTGGACAGTTGTATTCATATCCTTTACCTGTTTGATTTTATTTTCTTGTATCTCTTTATATTCATTTGTTTCCTCTTTAAATAAGACCTTTATCTGTTTGAGTCTATTTTCCTGTATGTCTCTAAGGTATTTATTCATTTCCTTTTCAAAGGGCTCTATCATCTTTACAAGGTTGGATTTAAGATCATTTTCTTGTACTTCAATTTGTTAGAATATCCAGGGCTTGCTGTAGCAGGATAGTCAGGCTCTAGTAGTACCATACTGCCCTGGCTTTTGTTGATTGTGTTCTTACACTGTCCTTTAGCCATCTGGTGTTGGCTAGATGATTCTGATGCAAGCAGCCCTTCTCCAGAAGGCTGGGGGAGCTGTGGGCCAGACAATGAAGGTCAGGGAACCCGACTCTGTTGGCTGTGCCTTGGGCATACTCAGCTTCAAGTGATTGGTAGAGCAGTGTTCCAAACTGGTTATTCTTGGGGCCAAGTAGTAAAAGCCAAGTAGATATTGGACACATGAGCCCAGAGACCTGGCAAAGGTATTCGTGAAAAATATGGGCCTAGCATGGTGGACTACATAGTAAGACCCTGATGTGTAGAAGTTTTATTCTATCCTGGAAGGAAGATGGGAGCTCCTCATGAGCTAAATGGGAGCTCCTCATGAGCTAAACTCATGAAATAAACAGATCTTATAAGTCTCAGAAAGCTAAAACTTGGCAGATTTCCAAGGCTCTTCCCCTAGTTTGCATGAACAGTGAGCAATCGTCAGGGAAGCTGCCTTCAAGCTGCACAGAAAGCTCCAGACTCAGCTTTCTGAGCCATTGCCCATGATGCTGTCAGCTTTGCAGGAGTACAGCTTCCCTTGAGTCAACCAAGTTCTTGTAAGCTCCCACCTACACTTTTGTAGGAAACCCCAGTAAACTCACTGGTTCATTAAGCTACCTGTGGGTGAAATCATTTTCCTCGTGTGCTGTAGGTGCCCTGTCTTGGGGACAGGGGAGACTTTCGTTCACAACTCCCCAGGGAACTAAAAATGAGACAAAACATAAGCAACATACAGTAGCAGGACAGCATCCTGATACCATTTAACATCACAGAACTGGAACAGTCAACTAAGGAGGAAGGATGAGGATCAAGAGCTGGAGAGTCGGTTCAGCCCTTAAAGGCTCGGCTCACAACCAAATGCCAAGAGAGGTAGTACTTATAAAACAGAACAAGGTGCTGTAAGCATATTATCAAACAGGTCCTAAGCGGTGGGCATCGTAACTGTCAAGCTGCTTGCCTGCGAAATTCCATAGAAAAATGTTATTCCTGCTGTTTTACATGTTCGTAATGGCCCTCCCTCTCTGAGTGAACTCAGGGCTTTTGACTATCGTTAGGGAAGCTGTACCTTGCAGCTGGGCAAGAACGCTGGCTCTTCTGAATTTTCATTTTGAGAGAGGGTCTCACTAAGTGACCCAGCTGGCCTTTGCTACATAGTCAAACATCCCTTGAGCTGGCAGATTTCCCACCTCGGCCTTCTGGGTAGCTGGAATTAAAGCATGTACTTCCATGGCTGGCTCTTAACTAACGTCCTTTACAACAAATCTAAAGAAGGAAATGTCCACCATGAATAGATCTAAGAAGAAACTTTCCACCTTAACTAGTTGGATGAACTATGAGACCTGTGTACACCATGCATGTACCTGTTGGGATTAGCTGCGGTAATTTCAAAGATAAACTGAAAATTTCCTGGCAGTTCAACTCGCTAATCCCAAGTGTGATTTCTCTGCTTTAAAAAGAACGACAGCTATTGTTTCTATCTTTATCTCGTTCTCAGTTAACTTTGCAGTGCTGTTTCTAATGCACAGAAGAGAAGAACTGGTGGAGGAGGGGCAGAGGTGGAAAACAGTGGAAGCAAGAACTAGGAAACATGGTTGTGTACCCCAGGATCACATCCCTGCTATTGTTAGACGCAGGTACCATCCCTGTCAATCCTACCACGGCTAGGGTGAGAGCATATGAACTACCTCCTTAAAAGTCTGGCGTTCCATCTCCTTTTTGGTATAACTTGTTTTGTTTTGTTTTCCATTGACAGTGAATCTCACTCTGTAGACTAGGCTGGCCTTGAACTCAGAGGAAAGCACATCTCACTTGGGAGACAGCACATTTCAAATACACATAGTTAAACATGGCGAATGGCAGAGAGATTTTAGGGCTTAACTAAACTCAGGTTAGATATTCTTGGCAAGAATGTCTCATGAGAGACAGCATACTTCCCATTGCACTGGGTCAGGAACCCCCATAATATTTATGTACCATTCTAAGTGATGTCATTTGGGTTCCTAGATAGATGTTTGGTAATTTTTCCAGTATAAAAAACAAATGTCCCCAGTCAGGCGTGGTGGCGCACACCTTTAATCCCAGCACTGGGGAGGCAGAGGCAGGCAGATTTCTGAGTTTGAGGCCAGCCTGGTCTACAAAGTGAGTTCCAGGATAGCCAGGGCTATACAGAGAAACCCTGTCTTGAAAACAAACAAACAAGCAAACAAACAAAATTCCCCATCCCATCCTTTGAAATGTAAAACGTAATATTTGTTTCCATGGTACACTGATGATCATTATGGGAGCCAGTTATTATTTTACAGGTTACAAGCTAGTAATGATAGCTGACAGTTTATATGTGGGATTTGTTTTTATATGTGGGATTTACAACAGAAATTAGTTTTTAAAAACTTCCTTTCTCTTAGTATTCAGAGAGAGCAGGGAGCCCACTTAGACATTCTGCAGAGTCAGATGAGCCCTGGTGGGGTAAGCAGCCAGGAGGAGCTGCGAGTGGAGAGAGAGATCAGATGAGCACACGTGGGCAGGCAGGGTTTACTGCTGAAGAAAATCAGTCCCAAGACTTAGTAATTGTGTACAAATCTTGCATAAAGTTGCCTTTTTTTTCTGAGACAGGGTTTCTCTGTGTAGCCCTGGTTGTCCTGGAATGCACTCTGTAACCAGGCTAGCCTCAAGAAATCTGCCTGCCTCTGCCTCCCAAGTGCTGGGATTAAAGGCGTGTGCCACCACTGCCTGGCTTAAAGTTGCCTATTTAACAGAGAGGTTTTTCCCAGGCTGTAACTCACGAGCACAGCTCCTGTGATCTTGCAGCCCCACCCCCCAACCAGGGGCTTTGACATTCATTGCATCTCAGCTGAAGGATAAAAAGGAAATTGGAGACCATTCACCTCTTAATGACATTAACCTAATAGCAAAAAACCAGTCAAATGGGCCCACTTAGAAGGAAGTAAAAGATGGTCCTCAATGAACAGCAACTCTCAGAAAAAAAAAAATCTCTTTTCTGCACAAGAGGACATTTGGGGTTTGTTGCTTCAATATGTGTGGCTACTGGCTTGAGAATGGACCTTTGCTTGCTGGCTCTGTTAAATTGTACTCACAAGTGTTATACAAGATCATCCTCAGAGCTAAACTGCCACCATTTTCAGGCCTTCTGGTCCTGTGTGTGAGGAAAGGATCCTCACAGCTAGGCCTGTGGTCTGTCAGTGTTCCCTCATTAAAGGAAGGGGCAGGGTGGGCCATGGAACCCTCATCTGAGTATTTACCTGGCCCTCCCAACCATTACTGCAGATTGCATATATTGGGAGGGAGGGCTAGAGAATACAGGTAGGGAAAGATAAGGGCAGGGTTCCATCTATACTGAGCTAGAGAAGCAGTCATCCCTGCAGGGTGCAGGTCTTCCACTCTGGCTACTTTAAGGCCACCTATGCTCCTGCATGTGACCCCTCACCCACTGCTTTCTAAACAAGCCTAGTAAATTCACTGGTTCCCCTCTGGGGAACTTTGGTGGGATTGAACCTCAGTTTGACATCAAGACCTTAGGAAGAGGGAGGGTTAGGCATTGTTCATGCCTCTCCCAGGAAAGGAGTCTTTAGCAACAATTTAGCAAGATTCTAACAAGCAACTTTAATTTTTTATTTTTTTCTAAACACTACTAGATGAATCATCTGCATCTAAACAAATTTATTGGAGGATTTTTTTTTTGTACCTTTTAGAAAGGTGTTTAAAGCATCTACATACACGGTGTAAGTGGGAAATATACATACAGTGTTAAATTCTTCCCTGGGAATGTGTGTGCTTGTATTAGTTTCTATAGGTGTGGCAGACATCTCTAGCCCTGGAAATCACACTTTTATCCTTAGTGGTCATAAACCTGATAAAGGCCCGATAAAAATAATTCGACAATTATTGTTTTAAATGTCAGACACATAGGTGTTGCAGAGGCCCTGCACAAGAACAAGCCAGGTCTGGAGGCATAGGTTACCTTATGCAAACAGTGACCTCCACACCCAGTGATTTCAAGAATGGTCAATGCTGAGAAAGTGCACGACGCCTAAGAATGTCGAAGGGCTGTGACCACTCTTCTTGGTTGTCAACTTGACTATTCCTGGAATTGACTAAACTCCCCAAATGGCTGGGCATATTTGTGAGGGATTTTTACTTAATTGTTTGAAGTAGGAAGATCCACTTCTAATCTAGATCTTTGAGGTGGAAAGACATCTTTACTCCAGCTCTTTTGAGATGAGAAGACCCGTCTCTAATCTGGGTCATGTCTTCTGCTGGTAGCTTACATAAAGGACACAGAGGAAGCAAGCCTCTCTTTTTGCCTGGTTGGTCTCACTCTCGATAGCAAGTTCATTCCTTCACTGGCAGTACACCCTACTTCTTCGGGATTCTAGCATATACTGAAGAGGAGCTGAGACATCCAGTCTCATGGAATGAACAATTACCGGATTCTTGAAACTTCCATTGGTAAAGAGTCATTATTGGACCAGTTGGGCCACAGCATATAAACCAGTCTAATAACCCCCTTTATATGTGTATGTATATATGTGTGTATTTATATGTGTGTGTGTTCATTGTATAAATTCTTTTCCCCTACAGAGCCCTAATACAAGAGGGTAACCAGGAAAGACCTTCCTGAGGAGTTTACATTTGATTTGGGATATAAAATATGGGCAGATTTTGCATAGTAAAGAGTGTTATAAAGCAAATGAAAATGAATACAGAGGCTTTGTGCTTGGTTATAAAACAAAACAAAACAACAGAGAAGGCCAGTATGGGGTATTGAGTGGACCAGTGGGTGATGCGAGCTGTGGTGGGGAAACTAGGGGTCAATCATGCCTTAGTTTTTTTCCTCAAACTGAGAAAATGTGTGTGCGTGTGTGTGTGTGTGTGTGTGTGTGTGTGTGTATCTGCGTGTCCCCGTCTCTGTGTGTCTGTGTGTATGTCTCTGTCTGTGTGTCTGTGTGTCTCTGTATGTGTGTATCTCTGTGTATCAGTGTGTGCATGCATGTGCACATGTGTGTGTTAGAGTGTATGTCTCACTCTCCTCTCTGTGTCTGTGTACATGTGCATGTATATGCATGTGTCTGATGCATGTGTCTGTGTATGTGTTTCTCTCTCTCTCTCTCTCTCTCTCTCTCTCTCTCTGTACTGAGAATCACACTCACCCTCCTTTTCCCCTCTCCCAGAGCCTCCTCTATCTCTATGCCGCACTCCCCACGTCACACCCTTGTTTCTTCTTTTGTAACCCACTGAGTCCAGTCTGTACTGCCCGTCTGGTCTTCCCTAATACCGTTTCTCTACTGGAGGAAGGTCTAAAGCATTCACACATGGTGTGAGTCAGAAATACAACAGCAGTGTTAAAATATCTTCTGGCTATCCACAGAAGCATAAGCAATAGTGTGTGGGGGGGCACATACTTTAAAAAATGGACTCTCCCTCCCCCAGAAGCCATCAGCTGTCCATAAGCTAAAGACTTTTAGCCTCAAAATGAGGATGCATTTCCAGAATACTATAAACAAGGTGTCTTATGATTCTACTCCTGTAGGTCATTTTTAGACAGGGTCTCACTATGTAGCCCTGGCTGGGTTAGAACTCACAGAGGTCCATGGACCTGTGCTGGGATTAAAGGCATAGGCCACCACAACCCACACTTTAGTTCTATTTATTAAAAGATCTCTCTAGGACTAATCTTATCAATAGTAAAGTATTGTATAATTCTTCAAACTACTGAAAACTAAATAGCAATGTAATACATAAGAAGGTTCAGAAGAGCAAAATATATACAGGTAGCTAATATATGGTAATTGTGTCATTTTAAGTAAGAAAGAAAATTGGATCACTGTTGGAGTTTGTGGATAACTGGGCATCTTTCTAGATAAAAACAAAACAAACAAAACAAGCCATACAACAAACAAACAAGCAAAATCCCCCACGGGTCAAGTTATACTTCAGTAGGTTAGTGTCTGTGGCTCTTGGGGACAGTGTGCCTCCCAGTTCCTGAGAGACTGACACACTCCCTGGGGCAGTGAAGCATTCGGGGAGGGGGGGGTTATGCTTCTCTGCATGATCCCTTGGAAGTCACGGAAGCTTAGCAGCCTGACAGGACAATTGGTCTTAGACATTAATCTTGTGTACCCTGCATGGCTTGCAAACATCATCGTATCCTGGCAACTGCAACAGTATTGATCCTGGCAATTGCCACTGTCTTCTGATAAGGCTATAAAAAGTCTGATTGTTTTCAATAAAATTGCCACAAAGCTTGAGTGTTGCCGTGGACCCTGGCTTCATTCCTTTTGTGACCTTGGCCCATCAGGAAGGTACCAAAGATGCCCTAGCAATGTCCAGATTTATAGTTTGAGGAGCCTAGTCATTGGTAGTACTGCCTACTGAGATGAAGACGAGTGAAAGGAATATTGGCAGGGATGCTTTAAAAAAATCAGCTTTGGATTAAGCCTTTTGTGTTTCTTGAAAACTTTAAAACTTTTTTTTTTTTTTGAGACAGGGCCTCATGTATGTAGCCCAGGCCAAGTCTGGATCTTCTGATTCTAGCACATCTGCCACTGAGCACTGAGGTTACAGTCACAGGCCAATATGCCTGACCCCATATTAAGAACAGTCACCATGCCTGACTCCATATAAAGAACTCTTAAAACTTAAAATGCCTGGGGCTGGAGAGATGACTCAGTGTTGTTGCTGGTATTTGGTTTTGGTTTTTTGAGACAGGGTTTCTCTGAGTAGCCCTGGTTGGCCTGGAATTTGCTCTGTAGACCAGGCTGGCCTTGAAACTCACAGAGATCCATCTGCCTCTGCCTCCCAAGGGCTGGGATTAAAGGCCTGTACCACTATGCACGTCTGGCTCAGATGGGGCTCAGAAGTTTATAGTACTTTTTCTTCCAGAGGTCCTGGGTTTGAGTCTCAGCATCCATGTGATGGCTCACATTCATCTTTAACATGCAATTCCAGTTCTAAAGGATCTGATGCCTCCTTCTGACCTCCACAGGCACTGGCATGAATATGGTGCAGAGAAACACATGCAGCCAAAGCATCCATACATATAAACCTAAAAAAGTTTTAAAAGAAGAAAAGTCAATTACATACAAAGTATTTATGACTTTATTCTGAGATTCCAGGGGGTTGACCAAGGTCCCAAGCAGACAAGACAATCAAACATCAAGCTACACCTAAGGCTTTGACAAAGGATTTAAGTAGATGATGAATGAATGGGCAACAGGTACATGAGGAGATGCTCAACGTCATTAGTCCTCAGGGGACTGCAAATCAAACCAAAAGGAGATGTCACTTTGTACCTACCAAGATGCTCTAATAATGGAAAATGGAGGATGTCATTGCTAGAAAGGACAAAGAGGGATCAGGAGCCCCACACTGAGCTGGTGGGGATGTAAGGCTGTGTGCACTTTGAAAAAGAATCTAGCAGTTTCTCAGAATGTTAATCTCAGGGCTCTGATAAGAGTCCACATTTCATCTCCTTGGCATTTGCATTTGAAACACATCACACTATAAGGACTTACACACAAATGTTCCTGGAAGCACTATTCTTGATAACCAAGACTCGGACACCAATACCCATCAGCTGACAGACCGGATCACACGATGGATGTGGCATTTCCATACAAGGGAATGCTTGGCAAGGAAAAGAAATGGAGAGCCGAAAACCATGACCATGATGACATTCAACATTTGGCAAATGCAAAGCAAACAGAAGACATGTTTTATTCTCCACATATGAAATGTCCAGAATAGGCAAGGTCTTACAGAAACATAATGGAATGATTGCCAAATGCTGAGAGACGGGGAGGGTGTGGGGAGGGAGGGAGGGGGTAATGACAAGGGATCTACTGATCGCTCACAGCATCAGGCTTTTCTTTTTGGTGAAACAGATTATAGCTATTATAGTTCTGTAAAATATATTAAAAACAACCACTTTCTCCCTCTCCTCTTTGGTGCTGGGGAGGCAACTTTTATATAAGAAAACATTTTCTTAAGGGGCTTGCTTAAGGTTTCAGAGGGTTAGTCAATGATCACCTTGGCAGGGATCAATCATAGCAGCTGGCAGGCTGGAGCTGAGAGCTACCTTCTGGTCAGCAGGCAGCAGCAAGAGGGAGACACTGGGCCTGGCCTAGGCTTTTTAAACCTCAAAGCCTACTCCCAGTGACACACCTCCCCCAATAAAGCCACACCTCCTAATCGTCTAAGTAGTCCACCCACTAGGGGCCAGATATTCAAATGTACAACCCTTTGGGAGCCATTCTCATTCGAACCAACACAATAGCAAAAGCAAGAAAATTAGAACACAGCTCCAGCAAAGACCCATCCTTTTTAACCATGATGCACCCAGGTAATTCCAGCACCCAGGCAGTTGGGGCAGGAGGATGTATTTCAGCTAGCCTGAAATACAGAATGAGACCTTGCTTTTAAAAATAGAATGAATAAAGAATTAAAACCAGCCAACCTTGACACTTTGAAAAAAATGTTTTTAACTTGATTTTTTTTGACAATCTTATACATGTATAATGTGATTACTGTAATCCCCCCAACGCTAATTAACCAGTACTTTCAAATCTTTTTTTTTTTTCCCAAGACCCACTGAGTTTAGGCAGTGAGTTTTGGACTACCCATTGGAGTCTGGTGGGCACTCAGTAGGGAGTCGATTGAAGAAAGTGTTTCTCTCCTAGAATACATTAGAAGCCAAGTCTTTAGCGAGGAGAGGTAGGGTGCATAAACTTTCCTAACCAACTGTTGACTTAAAATGCCAGGTGTTGTGTAGGTTCACTGCAAGCAGTTACTCCTGCTGTGAAGTCATGATAGCTTTGGCTCTGCCATACCGAGATAACTTGTGTGTGTACATATAAAACATGAATGCTTGCATGCATACACACACACACACACACACACACACACACATACACACACACACACACACACACACATATATATATATATATATATATTTTTTTTTTTTTTTTGGAGAGAGGATTTTTATAGACAGGCTAGCCTCTAACAGAGATCCATCTGCCCCTCCTGAGTAATGAGATTAAAGGTTCGTGTCACCCAAATGTGCACTTTTTAAACCGACGAACTTTATGACACGTAACTTCTCACTCAATGAAGTTGAAATCCAACTTAGTAGTTGGGGAACTAGCTTTTCTAAGTACGTGGGTAAGTTTACTTAGAGCCAGAGGCTCCAGAGTCAGTTAGAAAAGCACCTTCTGCTTGGGGCAGCGTGGTCACGCCTCCTTCCCTTGTTACCTAGCAACCGGCTTCCTACTGAACGCTTCCTCAAGCCTCGCTCCGTCACTTCCGATCTCAACAGGAAGTGAGGTCAACCCGGAGGCTTTCCCGGGAGTTCAGCGTTCGCCGCAGGTGAAGTCGTCTTCCTGGACGGGCACTGTCCCTGTCCCTGTCCCTGTCCCTGTCCCTGTCAAGGGCTGGTGCAAAGGCCCTGGGATCCGGGGACTCGAACCCGCGCGGGCCCAGGGCGGCAGGGGAGGAGCCGGCAGCGCGGCTGCTGGGTGTCCGGAGTCCCGAGTGTGTTTGTTCTCCCAGTTGTTCACCCCCAGCTCTAGATCTCGGACGTTTCTGCGCTCCTGCCCCAACTACCCCGGGTCCCGTGTCTGAAAGAAGACCCCTCACAGAAAACATTCTCCTGACCGGCTTCCGTTCACGCCCAAGCCCCTCAGAGCTCTGCCAAGACCTCCCTGGGATCTTTCAGCGACTTTTGAGTTGCCAGAGGCCTGGGGTAAATGTTTCCCTGAGTGCTCAACTGTGGGGTAGGGAGACAGTTCCTGCAGAATGTGGGCTTAGGTAACTTGGGGCAGTGCGCATCTCGGCTGACCTTTCTTGAATGTCTCTGGCGGGGTTTGCCTTGGTTTAGGAGGAGGGAGACATCACTGCAAGGATGCAAGGCCCAGTTGGTGCTAATTTTATAGGTCTGATTGACCCTCTCAGGACTTAAATGATCCGTTTGTATCATGTGATTCTTTCTTTTAAGCGTTTAGCGTGTTTCTTACTTGCAAGTAAACTAGTTTTCTCGGACAAGGGCCGAGTCATACGGTACTTTTGCGACTTTCATGGTATCAAACAGTGAATACATGTTTTTTTAAAAAACATTTTTAGCTTAATGTTGAAGGGATCACGTTGGGCATGGTGGAATCTCAGCACTTGGGAGGTGGAGGCTAGAGGATCAGGAGTTCAAACCCGCTTCTTGGGCTACATAGAGAGTTCCATGCCAAGCCTAGGCTACACAAACCTTCTCTCAAAAATAAAAAATGTTGAAGGCATGTATGTATTTAAACATAGTTTAGCTGCTGGAAAGAATGACATGAAGTAGCACCTTCTTTTTAGATCAAAGAAATAAAATCTATTTAGATAAATTTTTCTGAATTTGAGACTGATCTGGGATTCACCTCCATACACTTAGTAGATAATGGTACAGATGTTTTTTTAGGAAAGGGCCAAATAATGGTGATTTCACTGTTTCTTTGTTTCCATTTTAATAGTCTCTCTCCTGCTCACCATCCTTTTACACAGGTGTTCTGTGTTAACCTGCTGACCCAGAGGTGCTGGGCATTATGGGAAATCAGCTGGCTGGTATAGCTCCTTCCCAGATCCTGTCTGTAGAGAGTTATTTCTCAGACATCCATGACTTTGAGTATGATAAGAGCCTGGGAAGCACTCGGTTTTTTAAAGTCGCCCGAGCCAAGCACCGGGAAGGCCTGGTGGTTGTGAAGGTCTTTGCCATTCAGGATCCCACGTTGCCTTTAACTAGTTATAAACAAGAGCTGGAGGAACTGAAAATCAGGCTCCATTCCGCCCAGAACTGCCTCCCTTTCCAGAAAGCAGCAGAAAAGGCGTCGGAGAAAGCAGCCATGCTGTTCCGGCAGTATGTGAGGGACAACCTCTACGATCGCATCAGCACCCGCCCGTTCCTAAACAACATCGAGAAGCGCTGGATCGCCTTCCAGATCCTGACAGCCGTGGACCAAGCACATAAATCTGGAGTCCGCCACGGCGACATCAAGACAGAGAATGTGATGGTCACCAGTTGGAACTGGGTTCTCCTAACCGACTTTGCCAGTTTTAAGCCCACGTATCTTCCCGAGGACAACCCAGCGGATTTCAACTATTTCTTTGACACCTCGAGGAGGAGGACGTGCTACATTGCTCCTGAGCGCTTCGTCGACGGTGGAATGTTCGCCACCGAGTTAGAGTACATGAGAGATCCCTCAACCCCGCTTGTAGACCTGAACAGCAGTCAGAGAGCGCGGGGAGAGCTGAAGAGAGCCATGGACATCTTTTCAGCAGGTGGGTGAGTCAGTCAGATCAGCTAACTTGCATATTTTTTTATGCAAACAAACAAACGTAGTTTTGCGTAAATTGCCCGCTTTTCAAAGATTTCTTGCTGTGCCCTCTTAGACTGTTTCAGACAGATACACAGTGTCCTCATTGGACATGTAGAAGTGATGAGAAAATGTGAAATACTTCTCACTCATTTAAACATTCAAAACACACAGTACGCAATGCTGGCGGCACGGGAGGAGGCTACATGCCAGGTTGAAGATATAGAAAAAGTAGGTTTCACCTGGTGTTTGCCACGGTGGTGATAAGCATAAGTTGCTGTTATAGAAGCACACAGGTAAGTAAGCCTCTGTGGGAGTGGTAGGTAGAGAGGCAGTGTCAGAAAAGGCCTCCGTTAGAGACATGGTATTCAAACGGAGGCCGGCAGAGGGACTGGCGTTAGCTGTGGTAGTTGGTTTCAGGCAGTGTGTGATGCTCCTATGATGCATCTTTTTAACATTGGTATTTATTGCTGTGCATTCACTCAGAGTGCTAGTTGAGTCCCGTGGAGGTTTTGTTTGTGTATATTCATAGAGGTGTGTGTGTATGTGTGTGTGTGCCTGCGCGAGTGCACAGTGAGCAGCACCCGAGGAACCACACCCAGTGTTGTCTCGGTACTGGTAAGTTCCCTGTCCACTCTTACTTATTCTGAGGCAGGGACTCTCCCTGGGCAGGGAACTGGTCAGTCAGTGAGCCCCAGAGATCATCCAAGCTCGGTCTTCATCTCTGGACTTAGAAGACTGGACCATCCCACACAGCTTTTTGTTTTTTTTTTTTTAATGTGGATTCTGGGGTTTTAATTCAGGGCCTGGGTCTTGCAAAGCAAGCACTTTTCTGACCGAGCAGATCTGCTGGCCCGTATACGTTTGTTTTGTTTTTGTAAGCAGTTTTAAACTGTTTTTGACACCTATCAGACCACATCCTCGGTGTAGATTTTGAGCCAGGTATGAGGATTGCAGCACAGCGCAGTGTAGCGCTTGCTTGGTTGGCGAGGCCTCTACATTTTCTGAGCAAGTGCACACAGCTCTGCTCTGCAACAGTTCTTATCCCTTTGGCCCAGATGGCTCTGCTGGAGTCCTTCCTGGCCTACTTGTGGATTCCTCCAAGTGCCTGAGGGGCACACTTCTTGAAGCCCACTCCACAGATGCACTTATGACTGTTGACAGTGGGTGTTGGGGTCACCACCTTGCTGATGGCAGAATGGCCCTTTTCTTGCCAATCATCTTTGCAGGAACCATTCAGCCAGGCCTAAGTAAAAGGGGCCCCCATAAGGTTTTTTTTTTTTAAATGGTGTGTGTATGTTTGTGTGTGTAAAATTTCCTTTTGATTTTTCTCTCAACACTGGGAAGGGAACACAGGCTCTCACCTAACAGTCAAGCACTGCATCCCTGAGCTACATCGCAGCCCTTGTTACATTGCCCTGACTGATAATTTTACTTTGCTTTGGCCTTCCATGTAGTCACAGGAATGTACCACTACTCTCACTTTTCCCAGGCTCCCTTGCCCCATTTATTATTTAGGAGTCATCTTGCCTACTTTTCTATTGCTGAGATAAAATACCATGACCAGGTCGATTTTTAAAAGACAGTGTTTAATTTGGCCTTCCGTTTCAGAGGGTAGAGTATGCATGTGTATCTCTGTATGTTGGTTTCTTATCTTTTGAAGCTACCTGGATTCACACGGAGGTTTCCCTAAGGATTTTAATTCTGATTGCTTCCCAGAGGTCTCACCTCTGACACCATTGTCAGATTAAGTGTTTGCCGTCATACCTCATAGTGGGAATGGAGTTCAACACAGGAGGCCTTGGAGTACACTGGAATTTTGTCTAAACCATAGTGTTGAGAGTCCTTTTGTGATTTAGCTGAGGTCTTGTCTAGATTGTGCGAATTCTATTGGCCAGAGAATTTGTATTCTGTTGTCATGGGTAGGATGTCATACTGATGTTTGTTAGATCTGATTGGTTTACAGTGTTGCTCAGATCTTTCTTATTTACATGTGATGGGTTAAATATTTTACATTACATTTATTTATTTTAGCATAACCTTTTATTTACATACACACACACACACACACACACACACACATGCATTTGCCTGCAAGGGAGTGTTTGGAGCTCAGAGGACAGCTTGTGGGAATGGGTTCTCTCCTTCCAGAATGTGGGACTTGCAGATTGAACTTAGGTCATCAGACTTGGTGGCAAGTGCCTTTCCCCTCTGATGTATCTTACTGGCCTCGGAACTTGATTTTTTTCTTTTCCTTAAAAATAGCTGTTGTTTGAAGTCCTTTACTTTGAAATCAACACTATATAACTAGGAATTAACACACTTACTGAATGTTTATTATGTATCAGAATTGGCTTAGTTGATGGGTCTTTCAGTGCACAAAATGGGGGGGGGGGACATGGAGTGAGAACAGAGATAATGGACAGGCAGTGGAAGGTGGTGCTGAGCAGAAAGTAGTGGTGAGAGGAATGGATGAGGAGCTTGCAATCTTGTTTGGTTTTGATTTTTCTGAGACAGGGTCTCTGTGGAGTCCTAGCTGTCTTGGGAACTGTAGATCAATCAGGCTGGCCTCACACTCACTGAGGTGCACTTGCCCATGATGTTTTCTAGCTACTGAGTTAAGGATGTGTGCTGCCGTGTCCAGTGGCTCTAGCAGTTTTAAATAGGTATTAAGGAAGGATTTGCTGCTGGTTGACAGAGGCCTAACTAACATTTACTAGTACTTAGAGTGAGTCCCCGTCAGGTACAAAGGCTGTAAAGTAATTATTTAAGGGTCTCTATATGAGACTTGGTAACTTCGTGTCATATGATGACTCAATAAAATTGCTTTGTATGAAAAAAAAATTGTTTTGTGCTTTTTGGGAATGTAGGTACTTAAAAAAAATTCTAGATTGAAGATTATGCTAGTTTAATTATTTCTCCTTTTCTAGTTTACGCCTACATTTTTTAGCACTTGGTATATGTTTATAATATTTAACACTACAGATGAAATTTGTTCATTGGTTATGTTCTGTCTTCCTTCCTAGGAAGGGAGCTTGGCTGAGGCAGGATTTTACCTCTTTGTGCTGGTAGCACCCATTATGGGGTGAGCAGCACCTACTGCTTGTTTAGTGATGGGCAGACGGCTAGCTGCTGGCTAGCAGTTCTTATGAATGGAATGCTCTGTTTGTACCAGGGTTTCTTATGGGTGTTAAGCTCCTTGTGTGTGTTTGCGTTTTAAGAAAGAGGAAAGGGAATTATTGGCCTCTTGTTTCTCGCTTGCGACCAAGCCCTTAGACCTACATTGCAGTACACATTAAATTCAGTTTATTTGGGGTTTCGCACTTTGAGTATTCTGACTTTTCTGAATTCTAATAAGCATTACATGATCTCCTCATCTCATTCTAATGGAATTGTGTCTGATTTTCCAGGTTGCGTGATAGCTGAGCTTTTTACGGAAGGCGTACCTTTGTTTGATCTCTCTCAGCTGTTGGCGTATAGAAATGGACATTTTTTCCCTGAACAAGTGCTAAATAAAATTGAAGATCGAAGTATCAGAGAATTGGTAACTATGCTACAAATATGCGCCATACAGTTTTACTTGACTGTGTCTTAGCTGGCCTGGAATTCACTCTGTTAGCTCACTCAGGGCAGGCCTCCTGCCTCAGCCTTCTGAGTGCTGGGATGACAGGCAAGATAACCAGTCCCTCCTCCACAGCAAATCCGGAATAAAACCTATTACCAATAAACACACTTTTGATACCTTATTTAAAAAATGCACTATTTTTTCCCTCTCAGGCATAAAGCACATCTGACATTAAAAAAAAAAAAAAAAAAAGGTGAAGACAAATCCATTATCTATTGTTCTGTGATAATCCTAACTCTGCTTTGGGCAGATTTGGAAGTGGGCTATGCCTGTGGGTTTGCATGGCCTTGGAGAGGCTGGCCTAGAGAGAGCTTGCTCGTGAGGAATGAAACAGACAGACATCTGCAGTGGAGAGAGGGAGGCAGAGCACAGTAACAGTGCTTTCTCGTCAAGGCAGATGTGGGCTGTTCTGAAGAGAGCCTCACAGTCACATGGTTATGGTAGCACAGGACTGAGGGACTGTGCGAGGCCATATGATCGAATGTCTGTCCCTGTGTGAGGACCTCTTTTAAAAGGGACTGACACTATGATAGTGACTCTGGGTCACGTAAGAGGTTGTGGTATCTTAGAGTACTCTGCAGTATTCTAAGTGGGGCAACACACAGCCTGTTTCCTCTTGGCCATGGCAGCTACTGCTAGGCCTGGTGGCATAGGTCTGCAGTCCCAACTACTTAGGAGACTAAGGAAAGGGGACCTCGAATTCAAGGCCTGCCTGAGGGTGCAGACTGTTCAAGGCCAGTTCAGTGAACTTAGCAAATCCTTGTCTCAAAATAAATAAAACCTCTGAGGGGCTGGGCCAGCTCAGGTCAGCCCTGGCCTAGACTATGTCTGGTAAACGAGGAAGGTTGATGCAGGGTAGCATGAGGTCCTGGCCAGCCTGGCCTACATAACACTGAGGAGCAGAGTAAGGAGGGCCACCCTGGAACCAAGGTGCTGTGGAGGACGAGTGCAGCTGTGGTAAGGGGCACGCCTGCTCCTCCCCAGAGCCGACACTTGCCTGTCACTTTAGCTGAGCAGCTCTGTGTCTTTGGACCTACATTTTCTTGACTGGAAAGTCAATTTGTTTATTAATCTTTAAGGCAATAATGCAAATGTAAAAGTAATTCCTAGATCATTTTTCTGTATAGTACACTTGATTCTTCTAAGTTCAGTGCTAGTTTCTAGTTTAGAATCCAAAAAGAAAGCTAAACTTGTAGATATATTTTTATATTTTATGTATTTGGCTAGTGGAAACTCTGAACTGGTTTTTATGTATTGAAAGAATTTATGTCCTTATATCAGGTATATTATTTCTAGTGTTCACATTTTCTCGCAATTTAAAGTATTTTATTTGTTTAAGATTGTGTGTGTTTGTGTGTGTGTGTATGTGCATGCGTGCACATATGTGTATGTGAGTGCCAAGGCCAGAGGTATTAGACCCCCTAGAGGGGTTGTGAGCCACTTGATGTGGGTTTCTGGGAGCTGGCACGTTCCCTTCAGTGCTGAGTCTCTCCACCCTACTATTTTATATCATTGAAGTGCTGGGATCTAACACTGGACCTCACACGTTGCTGCCAGCTCTTTATCCTTGAGCTACATAACACCTTTGATTCTCCTCTCAACTAAATTCCTCTCAACTCAACTGAACAACACTTAAACCATGTGCTAATCCTTTGGATTTGTGGGAGTGTACTTTAAACCAGAACTCTTAATTGGGGCTCTAAAACTTACCTCAGGAGTTCTGCAATTTCCTCCAGACTCATGTGTTACTTTGTGTGTGCAATTGTGGTGATTCATTTTTCTCTGAAAGTTTGTTGCTTTTTAACAACAAACATTGAACAAATAAGCATGACCTCTTACCTACCAGGATATCTGTGGACATTTGTGTGTGACATCTGCTGCCTTCTAGGGCTATGGGTGACATAATTAGTTTATAGTTCTAAAAAAGGTCAGACAAAGAGAATAATTAGCATTACCTCGGAAATCCCTTAGATCTCATGATTTGCTCTTGTAACTTTCATCTGGTTTGACTTGGAGTGTGTGTATGCCTGTGTGCATGCATATAGACAGGACCGTATGCAGTCCAACTGGCCTTAAACTTGTTACTAGTCCAGAAGGCTGGCCATGCCCAAGCCTCCAGGGTGCTGGGGTTCAGGTTGGAGCCACCCTGTCCATCTTGCATGCCATGTTCTAAAGTGGACCCTTCTCTCCTTTCATGTAGGTAACTCAGATGATTAATCGTGAGCCCGACAAGCGTTTGGAAGCTGAGGACTACCTGAAGCAGCAGCGTGGCAATGCCTTCCCTGAGATATTTTATACTTTCCTTCAGCCTTACATGGCCCAGTTCGCCAAGGAAACATTCCTCTCTGCAGATGAGCGGATTTTGGTTATACGGAAAGATTTGGGCAACATTATTCACAACCTCTGTGGACCTGATTTGCCAGAAAAAGCAGAAGGGGAGTCCAGGGCCAGTGGGCTGGTTGTCCTGGTGTCTGTGATAACATCCTGCCTGCAGACACTGAAGTCCTGTGACTCCAAACTGGCCGCCTTGGAGCTCCTTCTGCATCTGGCCCCAAGACTGAGCGTAGAGCTCCTTCTGGATCGCATCACCCCCTACCTGCTGCATTTCAGCAACGACTCCGTCCCTCGGGTGCGGGCCGAAGCCCTGAGGACGCTCACCAAGGTCCTTGCCCTTGTCCAAGAGGTTCCTCGCAACGATGTCAATATCTATCCAGAGTACATTCTCCCTGGCATAGCCCACCTGGCCCAGGATGATGCTACCATCGTCAGACTGGCCTATGCTGGTAAGAGCTCCTTATTTAGTTACAGTCTGCACTTGTTTCTCAAGTACTGGCCACCATACCTCTTGGCTTCCTGATTTCTTTGGGAATTGAGTGTGTGAATGTCTTAATCAGGGTTTCTATTCCTGCACAAACATCATGACCAAAGCAAGTTGGGGAGGAAAGGGTTTATTCAGCTTACACTTTCATATTGTTCATCACCAAGGGAGTCAGGACTGGAACTCAAGCAGGTCAGGAAGCAGGAGCTTATGCAGAGGCCATAAAGGGATGTTACTTACTGGCTTGCTTCCCCTGGCTTGCTTAGCTTGCTTTCTTACAGAACCCAGGACTACCAGCCCAGGGATGGCACCAACCACAAGGGGCCCTCCCCCCTTGATCACTAATTGAGAAAATGCCCCACAGCTGGATCTCCCAGAGGCATTTCCCCAACTGAAGCTCCTTTCTCTGTGATAACTCCAGCTTGTGTCAAGTTGACACAAAACCAGCCAGTACAGGGAACTTTACTTTTGAATTATGAATACATATGTGTATATATTAATATTGATAGCTAATCTATTCCTGGGGCTTTTGTATATTCCTTTGCATTTAAAGTGACGAGGATTATCAAGCGAGGAGGTGTGCAGTGTGGGTCCTGACAGTTTGGCCTGGAATGGTTCATTTAGCTGGCAGAAGGCTAATGTTTACAAGAACCTGCTTCTGATCCAGGCTGGTAGCCTTTGCAGTCCCCTGAGCAAACACTCTTATTTCAGGGCAGAACATTCACTTACAGTTGAAAAAGACCGTGGTGTTGACAGAAGCTCTGAGTTAGGTCCCTGTTCCCCTTACTTTAGCGCTCAGGATTCGTGGTGTGCCATGAACACCTACTTTTTCTACTTTGAATTCTCACCCACAAAGCCTAGCAATAAAGATTCATGTTTTCAGCTCCTTGAGCTAATTCTGAATGCTTACTTCACCATGGGAAGTATCACTGAGACATTTACATAATCCATAATTTATATCTCTGATCTAATGGAAATGGACCTTCTGTTTGGAAGTCTTTGTACATATTGAATAGCACACATGTGGTGATGACATTGCCACGGTTTTTAAAGCAACTTGCTTATTAGCTTGTTTATTATGTGCCTGTCATTATTAATACATGAAAGCTGGTCTGAGGATACTAATTTATGTCTAGGCAACCCCAGAGGGTTAGCAGTTGTTGGGCAGTTTCTTGCCATAAATGTATATTGTTCCTGGTCTTTCTTGTTTGTGTATTGTGGGGCATAAAGTGAGGCCTAGAAATTCAGGATCTCTTTAAGACATGTGATTTTAATATTTGTAATAACCTGTTTCTTTCATTTATTTGTTTGTTTATTTATTTATTCACTTTACATTCCAATTGCTGCCCCCTCCCTATCCCCTCCTCATACAGTCCCTCCTCCATCTCCCCATCCTCCCATCCCCTTTTCCTCTGAGAGGGTGGAGGCCCTCCCTGGATATCCCCCCCACTCTGGTACATCAAGCCTCTGCAAGGCTAGGCGCATCCTCTCCCACTGAGGCCAGACAAGGCAGCCCAGTTCAGGGAAAGTATTCCACAGACAGATGGCTGATTCAGTGTAGTAATGGCTTTTTAAGATGGTCAGACTCCTAATGTATCTGAAGAATCCAAGATTCAGGCTGTGCACACAGAAAGCTGGTAAGGGGCAGGCTTGAGGGATGAGTCCTGGTCTGTCTGATCCCAGGCCCCATGTGACGTTGGTGCTAATGTTTCTGTGTTTGTCTAGTAACTATCTCTAACTGGCAGGATACCTTTAAAGGCTAGCTCTGGGGTTAAGTGGTTTTTGCTTATTAGAAATACTTTATTTTAGACAGTTTCTGCAAATGCAGAAATTTGTTGTTGTTGTTTAGAGATCATCATAGATTATGAGATCAGTATAGAGACTCTGATTAAGGGCTAACTTTCAAAATCCTGCTTTTCCTCTAGAATTTATGATTAATACTTAGATGTATAAAGACTTAGGGATCCTGGGCCTAATGGTATTCTGGAGTATTCTGGAGGGAAGCAGGAGGATCTCCAGTTTGAGGCCACTTGGATGCACAAGGAGCCTGTCTCAAAAAAGTTCAATGAATTGGGGAGAAAAAGTTATAGCAACATGAAAATTTGGGTCATGATTATAACTTTTCTTGTGCTATCTTATAGAAAACATAGCTCTATTGGCCGAGACGGCTCTGCGATTCCTGGAGCTAGTGCAGCTGAAAACTCTCAGCATGGAGAAGGAGCCGGATAGTGAAGAGGGAGATGAAGCCACTCGTCCTAACGGAGACTATGACACAGGTTGTGTTACTTCCCCTCTTAAAATCCCCATCATTCACACCGAATTGCTAATGGTATCTTGTAAAAGCTGTCATTTGTGACTCTCTTGGAAAGTGAAGGAGCAGAGGGTATGAGGATGGGAAGGGCCCCTGACACACTATCCTTTCTGTCTCACACACTGTTAACTAGACACGATCCAGATCCACTTGTCCTTGATCCCACACTCGCTGCAGCTGGAGTTGTGTGAGCATTAAAGCTAGCCGAATTGGAATGCTCTCATTGAATAATGGACTCCCTATCGCTGAGGAACCTAAACCTTTTCTTCCTGCATGAGTGGTGCTGAGTATCCTTCGTCGTTAGTAATTGGTACCTCTGGCTTGCATATTAAAGTTCCTCATTTACTGTAAAGAAACACCTGTGCTGGTTACCTCACAGAGGCCGGTGACTTATGTTTCTCTGTATCTAAAAAAACCTTTGAACAGCTTCTCAGCCAAAGATTCAGAAGTAGAATTGAATCCACTCTGTGCTGGTTTAAGGTGGCATCTACTGGAGAAATCTAGTTTATACATTTGTGTGCTGTGCCCGTCCTGAGCAGAGGAGGCGGGCTTTGCCCCTTCATTCAGCTGAGCAGTGGTTAAGCACGTGCTCTGCTTCAGGAGCGAGAAGCATCAGGGAAATGGCAAGAACCTAGACCAGTGCTCTCAAACATGGGACTTAGCAAGGGAAAGGCAGACTACTTGGTGGATAAATAAGGATGATGAGTAGAGAGGAAGTCTGCGCAGACCATATAGAGATCTTATGATATATTCTATGGGTGGATATATCTGTTTATATATCTATAAATCTATCTATCTATCTCTATATCTCTCTCTCTCTCTCTCTCTCTCTCTCTCTCTCTCTCTCTCTCTCTAATTAACTTAATCTAAAATGCTTTCTAAAAGTTACATGCTGAGCCAGTCTGGTTCTTCATTGCCTTGTGAATGTTGATCTTTGGGGAGGTAATGGGCTCGCCTTTCTGGTGCTTCCTCCTGCATTTCATCGTGAGATCATAAACAGATGTGAGATGGTAGCTGCTGTCACATCGTCTATTGTGGAGATGTTTAGTGTCTCACCTGCAGACTTTAAACCATGGAATAGCTTAGCAATACAGGGTTTGCATGGAAGCCTCTGCGGTCATTCTGTTACTCCACTAAAAAAGAAGACAGGTCTGTCTGTGGCCGGGAATACCTGTAATTTTATCACTTGGGAGGCCAAATAGAATTGTGAGTTCAAGGCTGAATAACAGTTCCAAGACAGCCTGAGCTACATAGTGAGACTGTGTCTCAACTAGGATACCAAAATTCCAAATGCTCCATCTGCATGTGTGGGTGAAAACTGATCCTTCTCTCTGCATTTTAGAGCTCCAAGCCTTGCATGAGATGGTCCAGCAGAAGGTTGTCACTTTGTTAAGCGACCCTGAGAATATTGTGAAACAGACATTGATGGAGAATGGAATCACACGCTTGTGTGTCTTCTTCGGACGCCAGAAGGCCAACGACGTTCTGTTGTCCCACATGATCACTTTCCTAAATGATAAGAATGATTGGCACCTGCGTGGAGCTTTCTTTGATAGCATAGTCGGTACGTCTGCGGTTCTCTTTAAAGTCATCTTTAAGATTATAAATTGCCATCTCAAAGCCTTCCATTGGTTTGGAAGATAGGTAATGGTGTTATTAAGTTTTGTTTAATGAATGGGTTCCTAGTATTTCTGTCTGTCTTCATGCTTCTTTACAGTATAACTGATTAAGGAGCGGCTTAATTAATCAGTGTTACAGGGATAAGAAGTAGCATGTGGTCGTTCAGGAACAGTGACTTGTGAAAGTGCATGAGATTCTGCAGAAGTGACTGAGGGAGTGTCAGGTCTTCCGGAAGTGTGAGCCCAGTGGTGTAATTGGGCAGAAGCAGAAATTAGTCAGCTTAAGGCAGAGCCCGTTTACAGGATGCCCATCTGCTGGGCTAGGATAGCAGCTGATTGTTTGGTTTATATTTTCCATATTTGTCAGTTTTCTACAGCAGACATCTATTTTTTGAAAAATTTCAATTAACTATGTATTTGCTTACTGTACTGGGGGTGATGCAGGTGTACTGTGGTGTTTGTGGATCAAGGAGTAACCTTTGGGGGTTGGTCTTCTCTTTCCACCAAGTGGGGACTGGAGATTGCACTCAGGTCTCTGGCCTGTCATAGGGGACTGTATATAATAGTACTACCAAATTTGCTTTACATTTAAAAAAAAAAAAATCTAAGCATTGTCTAGCATTATTAACAGTTTTTTGAAATTATAGTTCAATAGATTTATATCATTTTATTCCACTAAATATTTTTATCAAAATTATTTTGCTGTTTTAATTAAATATTTTGAATATTTAATTTTTGTGTTTGTTTTTGTATTTTAAGATCTTACTAAGCAGCTCAGGCTGGCCTGGAATTCTAAGTGTCCTTGCTTTACTCTCCCAGGTGCTGAGATCACCTGTTAGTGTTACTTCTGAATTGTTATGCAGGGAACCTTACATATTGATTTAACTAAACAGGATGATTGGGTATTTAAGTCTGATCACGCACTTCCCAGTGGCAGGCTTTGTTCTGAGAAACAGCTCTAGATGTCGGCCCTGTCACTCTGATGAGTGACCTCTATACCTGTCATATTGCAGCTCACTGTCCACCACGTAGCTAGTACACGGTTTATTTCTTTCTTATTAGTTTCTGTAGCTGAAAGTATAAGATTTTACATAGAAAGTCTGGGTTCCTCTACACAGAGACACTTTGATAGTTAGCTTTCTGTTTCTTTGAGAAAGAAAGACCATGACCAACAGCACCTTGAGGAGAGCTGGGTTTATTTCACTGTAACAGCTGACAGTTCATCACTTCGGAAAGTCAGGGCAGGAACTTGAGGCAGGAAACTGCAGGAGGAACTGAAGCAGAGGCCATGGAGGAACACTGCTTTGCTCCAGTAAGCTCAGCTTGCTGTCTTACCTAGCCCAGAACCACCTGATCACACTGGGCTGCTCACATCAATCATTAATCAAGAAAAGGACCACACACTTGCCTACAGGCTAATCTGATGGGGCTCTTCATCAGTTCATCACTTAAAGTTCCTTCTTCCCATATGACCCTATGTTTTGTCAACTTAACAAAGAATTAATGAGCACAGACGCTGTGTGTATGTGTGTGTGTGTGTGTGTATGAGTGTGTATTTCAGTTACTGAGTTAGAGAATATGAACACCGCTTTCATGGGAAGCACTGTAGTTACTGCCCTGTCAATAAAGCATTCTTGCTATAAACAAAGAATATGCACATGTAGTTAAAATAGCTCGTGTATTTTATGTTTTTTTAATTTTATTAGATATTTTCTTCATTTACATTTCAAATGCTATCCCGAATGTCCCCTATACCCTCCCCCTGCCCTGCTCCCCTGCCCACCCACTCCCATTTCTTGGCCCTGGTGTTCCCCTGTATGGGTCATATAAAGTTTATAAGGCCAAGGGGCCTCTCTTCCCAACGATAGCTGACTAGGCCATCTTCTGCTACATATGCAGCTAGAGACATGAGCTCTGAGGGTACTGATTAGTTTTATGTTTTATTTTTTTGATGCTATACAAGCTACAAAACCTTTTCCTGATGTTTACATGTTTGTATTTCTTAAATTAGCTTTCATTTTCTTGCATGAAGTTGCATTAGGGGTTTTGGAGCATATAGAGTATTAACTCATTTGGAAGGCAAGTCCTTTTCTCTGTGTTTATTTGATTTTTTTTTTTTTTTTTTTTTTTTAGGTTTTATTTTTAGGGTTTTTTTCTTTTTTTTTTTTTTTTTTTTTTTTTTTTTTAGTCTTGGTTTTGGAAAGCCAGTCTCACAGTGCAGTTCAGCCTCCTCCCGAGCCTTGGGATGGTGCTCATGTGTACACCACACAGGGCGCAGGCTGCAGCCTCAGCTGACCGCAGTCACAGCTGACGTCCCTGCTTAGCTTTACAGTGCTGATCACTAGGTGTTGTTCAGTTCTAAGATGTTGACTTTAATGTATTATTCGTGCCCTGCTTTTTATTTGTAGCATAAGAAGATGAAGACCCTTCCCCTCTGTGTCTTTGCACCCTCCCTTTACTTAGTTGAATTCTTAATAATTTCACTGTCATGGCAAACATTTACTTTGTTCTATGATTAAAATCAAGAAAAATTCTCAAATTTTCTAAAGGACCAGGATAGCATTTACCTTCTGACAAATGTAAAAGTCAGGTAGTTGTTCCTGAGGTCTATTTGGTCACTCCCTGCACGAGTGTGTGGTGGCAGCGGCAGTTGAGGCTCCTTTGGTCATTCACTGACTACACTCATCGCACATGTGACCTTCCTGTGTAGACATGGCTCAGTTCCTTGCTCTGGAGTCCTAGTTTTGCTTTCTTCTTCACCTGTCTGTTGCACTCTGCTGCTTTCTTGCCAGTGCCATTGTTGCTTGGAATTTATCCCATTCCTTCCCTGTGTTATTCTTGAAATCTAGTATGCGGTGTGCACATGTACATGTTCATTGCACTGTGGCTGCCTGTGTGTCTGTCTGTGCACGTGGGTGGAGGCTCAGGCCAGTGTTTCCTGAGGTTGCTTTCTACCTTAGTATTGAGACCAAGTCTCTCACTGGAGCTGGCCAATGATGAGTCCCTGGATTCCCCTGCCTTTTCCATCCCAGAGCCAGGGTTATATGAGAGATCTAACCCTGAGCCCTGTGCTATCATGACCGACTTTACCAACCAAGCCACCACTGTAGTCCCAGATAGCCCTGAAAGAACTTTCTTGGAACTGGGCTGGAGGATTTTGTTTGCTGTCGCGTTTTCCTCCTTGGTCCTCAGGGGTACACCTGCTGTTCTGTAGGTTCTCTGCCTCCCTCTATTATGCTAGATAGAGTTCTGAGGAAGGCCTGTCTCGGATATCTGACTTATTTTTGCTTTCTTAATAGTGAGTTTTAGGCATCCCCGTGTTTTCTGTAAGTTCTGGTGTCCCCAGATTTCTGGATGATTGACTTTGGTGGCATCTTTTCGTTTATTTTGCTGGGAAGGAAGTGGGGTTCTGTCTTGGTTTTGATGAGTGGCTTTCTGTGTTAAGTGTCACACGCTGCTCAGTGGTCCTGTGCACAGTCAGGTGCTGAGTAACGGTGACGCTGTCTTCCTCTCAGGTGTGGCTGCCTATGTTGGCTGGCAGAGCTCCTCCATCCTCAAGCCCCTGCTGCAGCAAGGCCTCAGCGATGCCGAGGAGTTCGTCATTGTGAAAGCTCTCAATGCCCTGACCTGCATGTGCCAGTTAGGGCTGCTGCAGAAACCCCATGTCTACGAGTTCGCCAGTGATATTGGTAAGCTTCTGGTTTTGAGACTTAGCATGGGAGGTTTCGGTACGGGAATAATGTCATATGATTTCATTCTGGTAAGAGTAAGAATAAGCACCAAAGAAAACGTACAGTATTTGTCTTTTTGGGTGTGTGTTAGCCCACTTGTGATTATTTTTTCTCAGCTTTTTCCACTTACCTGAAAATTTTATATTTTAATTTTGTTAACAGCTGAATAATATTCCGTTGTGTAAATAGACATTTCCATTAGTCATTCTTCAGTTGACAGACCTCTAGGCTGTTTCCACTTTCTGGCTGTTATGAGTAGCAGCAATGACCATGGAAGAGCAAGTGCCCCTGTAGTAGCATGTAGAGCCTTTGGGGATATGCCCAAGAGCAGGTTAGCTGGCTCTTGAGATAGATTGATTCCTACCTCCTGAGGACCTGCCACACTGATTCCCATAGTAGCCGGACCAGCTTGCACTCCCGGCAGCTATGAGTGACTGCTCCCCTTTCCTCATCCTCGCCAGCATGAGCCATCATTTGTTGTGTTGATCTTGGCCGTTTTAACTGAGGTAAGATAAAAATCTCAGCATAGTTCTGATTTCTGTTTCCCTGATGGCTAAGGATGCTGGGCATGTCTTTGTGTTTCTCAGCCATGCGTGTTTCATCTTTTGAGAACTCTGTTTAGTTCTAGTCTCACTTTTAATTGGATTATTTGTTCTCTTGATGTTCAGTGTTTTAGTTCTTTATATATTCTAGATACGTGCCAATCCTTGCCTTCTGTCAGATGAGTAATTGGTGATGATAATTTCTACCTACCTGTATGCCTACAGTAGTGTGCCCTGAACACAGCAATGTGTGTGTGCCCTTAACCAGGCTATTGGTGTCATTGTGTGTCTGCACTGTTTTCTTGTTTATTCAGCTTCTCTGATTTTTATTGTAAGCTTTAACCTCCTTATTTAAAGGAAGTACTTAATAGGAAACATTAATGTTATTCAACCCCTCGCACCATTCTTACGCTTTTGCATCTTACTTTGTGATTTGATGATATTTTTACAGTGCTATGCTTTGATTCTTTAAAGCCCCAGAAATTGAATTTTCATCTACACAAAAAAACCTACACTTTAATTTCTCCTTTCATGTTTTATGTTGTTAAATGATTTATGTACTTTATATATTGTTTATCCTTAAGCAGATTATTAGCACTGAAGTTCCAGGCTGGCCTTGAACTCATGACCTCTTGTTTTGGCTTCAGTTCCCCCAGCGCCAGTATGCCAAGCATGAACTGTCACACTGGTTTAGTGTGGTGATTCCAAGACTGGAACGGCCATGGTGGTCTTGGTGGAGATTATCATGATTTCCCTGGTTTTAAGAGCTCTGTTATTCTTCATAGATTAGGGTTATTCTTAGATTATTCTTCATACTCTGCTTGCCTCATGCTTGTCTCCAGAGAATTGGGACATAATAGAGAGAAAAGATTGACTGCTACATTTTCTAAGAAATGTTCTCAACTCAGGCTTGAGTATTTGATGTACTCTGTCAGCTAATTGCTGCTATAATGATGTGGTGTGTCAATCAACCACAGAGCCTCAGGAAGCTCTGCTGTGGACTTGCTGCCATGCACCTGTGGGCTGTGTGGGTGGCTCTGCGTCAGTCTGCGCGTCTCCTTTGTCTTTTGAACATGATTCATCTGTCTCATTGTGGGACCATGGTTGTCGTGGCTGAGACTGTCGCAGCTGTTCTCATGGGGTGACAGGGGCACAGGAGAGCAGGCCTAGCCATGCGACACATTCTCCTTGGTATTACATTTGCTCACATCCATTGACTGTGAAGTAAGGGCGGTGAGAGGCATGTACCTCAGGTGCATAGGACACAGATGTGGGAAGCTCAGAATCAGCAGTTCATCATGTGCAGTACCCATCCCCCACCATGCCATGGCGGCACTGTGCAGCACCCATCCCCCACCATGCCATGGCNGCANTGNGCAGCACCCATCCCCCACCATGCCATGGCNGCAATGAGCAGCACCCATCCCCCACCGTGCCATGGTGGCAATTAGCAGCACCCATCCCCCACCATGCCATGGTGGCAATGAGCAGCACCCATCCCCCACCATGCCATGGCAGCACTGTGTTTCTAGAGGTTCTCAGGCCTTTGCCAGTTCCTACTGTGTTTGGTTGTTGAGGTGTTGGGGTTGAACTCTGGGGCCCTGGGCATGTTAGATAGCACCCTACCACTGGACTCCCATCTTTCCTTCTTTGGGTAAAAGGGAAGATGGACAGCTGTGGATGCTTTGTGAAATAATCAAACCTTCATGGGTAATGAAATGATCGTCTGAGAACTTTGAAGAGAGATGTTATTATTTTACTTATTTTGTGTGTGAGTGTACATGTGTTTGTGTGCACATGTGCATGCATGTGTGCATATGTGCATGTGCACATGCCGCTGCATGCTTGTAGAGGTAGGAGGACAACTCTGGTTGGTTCTCTCTTCACTTTGCATGGCTGTCTCTCAGGTGGTTAGGCTTGAACCCAGGAGCCATTGCAGCTCAACCATCTTGGTGGCCTTGAAGAGATGGACTTTGAACATTCTTTCTCTTTCCTTTTCATATGAGCACCGCTAGGATCTGGTGACAGTTAGGTCTTTTTTTCCCATGGACCTCTGATAAACAGCTCTGAGTGTGTCTTCGCATACTTAGACCTCATGCTACTGTTGTGTTTTAAAAGTTTGAATTTTCTTCTAAATCAAATTAGTAAGACTTTGGTTAGTTGAAATAAGTGATTTAGATTTAGTGCATGAAAGTATTAAAAGGAACGAAGAGATTAAGTTTTCTGGGATAATCATGTGTTTTGAAGAGTGGACACAACATGTTTACTTTTCCATTTTTTCATTCACGATGACCTACAAACTTATGAGTCATGTGCTAGATCTGACCAGATGCTACACTTAAAAGAATGTCAGACGGATCACGTTATTTTCTCAATGCTGTGGCGTGGAGAAGAAACAATTGCCAGTGTCTCTCTGCCTCTTGTGTGGTAGCTGCTGCCCTGAACGTACACAGTAAGGTGAAGCTGTAATCCCTTACTGAGTGGTGTTAGGATTTTTATGTCTCTGTCCAGTGTAAATTCAGTGCTAAGCTAGACAGTGGTGGTGTATGCCTTTAATCCCAGCACTTGGGAGGCAGAGGCAGGTGGATTTCTGAGTTCGAGGCCAGCCTGGTCTACAGAGTGAGTTCCAGGACTGTCAGGGCTACACAGAGAAACCCTGTCTTGAAAAAACAACAACAAAAAAAGGCATTCTGCTTCCTCTTGATGACCTGCGGAGCTCCGAGAATATGAGAAGCCACTGAATTTGGCAGTTCCTGTGCCCTGATGTCAGCGGAATCCGCTGGACTTCAACTTCCCATGGGCATCTGTCACTAGCCCTGCAGAGAGGTTTTTTGACCACCACAACTAAGTCAGATTATGATAGAAGACCAGTGGATATAACTCCTTTAGAACAAAGAAAATTAACTTTTGATACCCATGCGTTGGACTTGGAAACTCATGGATTTGACAAAACACAAGCACAGACAATTGTATCAGTGCTAAGTACGTTATGAAATGTCAGCCTGGATACTATCTACAGGAGATGGTGACTAAAGCTCAACAGGAAATAACAGTCCAACAGCTAATGGCTCATTTGTATTCCATCAGAAAAGACATGGTCATCCTAGAGAAAAGTGAATTTGCAAATCTGAGAGCAGAGAATGAGAAAATGAAAATTGAACTAGATCAAGTTAAGCAGCAGCTGACTAATGAAACCAGTCAAATCAGAGCGGACAATAAGCTGGACATCAACCTGGAAAGGAGAAGAGTGACAGACATGTTCACAGATCAAGAAAAGCAACTTATGGAAGCAACCAATGAATTTGCCAAATAGCACTCAGGACCTCAGTGAGCTTGAAGCCTAGCCCAACAATTCTGTGATACCCTTTCTCAAATGAATAACCCAGACTGTAAACCTGGTACTTAGAAGTCATGTTTACATTCTCAATAATCCTATAATAAATCATTAATACGTAAGCCCTAGCTTATGTGGAGAAAGAGGAACACTCTCCATTGCTGGTGGGATTGCAAGCTGTACAACCACTCTGGAAATCAGTCTGGCAGTTCGTCAGAAAATTGGACATAGTACTACCGGAAGATCCAGCAATACCTCTCCTGGGCATATACCCAGAAGATATTCCAACTTGTAATAAGGACACATGCTCCACTATGTTCATAGCTGCCCTATTTATAATAGCCAGAACCTGGAAAGAACTCAGATGTCCCTCAACAGAGGAATGGATACAGAAAATGTGGTACATTTACACAATGGAATACNACTCAGCTATTAAAAACAATGAATTTATGAAATTCTTATGCAAATGGATGTATCTGGAGGATATCATCCTGAGTGAGGTAGCCCAATCATAAAAGAACTCACATGATATGCACTCACTGATAAGTGGATATTAGCCCAGAAACTTGGAATACCCAAGATACAATTTGCAAAACACATGAAACTCAAGAAGAAGGAAGACCAACGTGTGGATACTTTGTTCCTTCTTAGAATGGGGGAACAAAATACCCATGGAAGGAGTTACAGAGACAAAGTTTGGAGCTGAGATGGAAGGAAGGACCATCCAGAGACTGCCCCACCCGGGGAGCCATCCCATAAACAGCCATCAAACCCAGACACTATTGCATATACCAACAAGATTTTGCTGACAGGACCCTGATATAGCTGTCTTTTGTGAGGCTATGCCAGTGCCTGGCAACTATAGAAGCAGATGCTCATAGTCATCTATTGGATGGAACACAGGGCCCCCAATGAAGGAGCTAGAGAAAGTACCCAAAGAGCTGAAGGGGTCTGCAACCCTATAGGAGGAACAACAATATGAACTAACCAGTACCCCCAGAGCTCATGTCTCTAGATGCATATGTAGCAGAGGATGGCCTAGTCGGCATTCAGTGGGAGGAGAGGCCCTTGGTCTTGGGAAGATTATATGCCCCAGTACAGGGGAATGCCAGGGCCAGGAAGCGGGAGTGGGGGAGTTGGGGAGCAGGGCGGGGGTGGGGAGGGTATAGGGGACTTTTGGGATAGCATTTGAAATGTAAATGAAGAAAATATCTAATAAAATTCTTTTAAAAATTGTAAATTCGGTGCTAAGATGACTATATGCTAACACTTGACTCTGAAGAATAGGAATGTAGAAATTTTCGACAGAAGGTTGGTTTAATGGAATGACTGGTAAGTATGATAAGGGAGTATTAGAACTGTTCTGTTGAGTTTCTGTGTCAGGCCAATATGTGCAGGAACCTTCTGGTACCATGGAGGTTTGATCTTTATCACGCTCTGGCAGTGTGACTAAGGATTTGTGTGACCCTGGTTTGATCTGTTTCCTTTCCTTCCCTTTAGCTCCCTTCCTGTGTCACCCTAATTTGTGGATACGCTATGGCGCTGTGGGATTTATCACGGTGGTAGCTCATCAGATCAGTACTGCTGATGTCTACTGCAAGCTCATGCCGTATCTTGACCCATATATTACACAACCAGTGATACAGGTACACGTGTTCCAGCTTATACCCAGTCCTTTCCCAGTACATCTCTAGAATCCTGTATAGCAAAAGAGCCTTAAATGTAAAAATACATTTTTAGATACCTTTCAAGCAAGTAATGTTTATAAGCTGATTAGTAAGAGAGACACTGTCAGGAGACTTTATGTCACGCCGTGTGGCATGCAGAAAGTCAGAATTCAGTTCCTTTGTGTAATCTTATATCTGCTTTTATTTTTATTCATTTTTAAAGTTTTATTAATTTTAAATTTTTATGTATATGGGTGTTGTATAAGACTACATGGTGCCCAGGGAGGTCAAAAGAGTGTGCTAGATCCCTTAGAACTGGAGTTGCAGACAGTTGTAAACCTCCATGTAAGTGCTGGGGATCGAACCCTGGTCCTCTGGAAGACCATCCAGTGCTCTCTTAACCCTCAGCCATCTCTCCAGCCCCTTGACCAGTTATTTTTTTAGTTTATTAAACACAGTGTTGATCATTGGTTTATAATTTTCAAGGCCAGGATGAAGAATTGAAGAGCTAATTATTTACGTTTTAAAATCTGATCTTTTTAAGTTTTAATTTTGTGTTTATGTGTGTGTCCCTGTATGGGTTTGCACAGAGTACAGTGCTCTCAGAGGACAGAATGGTCTTGGGTCCCCTGGAGCTAGAGTCACATGTGGCTGTGAGCACCCAGCATGGGTGCGAGGGACCCAACTCTGTCCTTTAGGTCTGGGTGTGGTGGTACACACTCACAGTGTCAG
Source organism: Mus pahari (assembly GCF_900095145.1). Classification (NCBI taxonomy): domain Eukaryota; kingdom Metazoa; phylum Chordata; class Mammalia; order Rodentia; family Muridae; genus Mus; species Mus pahari. The sequence continues at coordinate 98,836,053 of NC_034599.1, forward strand.
TTCCCAAGAGACTGAGGCAGGAGAATTGTGAGTTCATGGCCAGCCTGGGCTACGTAAAGAATCCAACATCAATGTGAATTATATAGTGAGATTCTATCTATCAAAGCCAGGGGCTGGGATATATCTCAGTGGTAGAGCATGTGCCTGCCTACATGTTCAAGCCACTGGCTTCTATCTCCAGCATTGAAATGAAAACCAAGAGTTCTTTTGGTGACTGCTGGTAATAGCCATCCTTTTTATTGTCTATGCATTGACCAGAGAGTGTTTCTAGAGCCAGTAAAAGAAGGAAGTTTTGAACTCTGAGAAGGGTGTGGGTCTGTTGGGAAAACATGAAAACTGAAGGTGGCAAGTCCTGTGGTGGTGCTTGCTAAGATGTCTGGCCAGAGCCTGTGCCTTAGGCCTGTGGCTAAGACCTACAGCTGGCTCGTAGGGCTGAGAAGTATTCTGACCTCCGCAGATCCGGGAAGGCTTGCTCTGACTTGCCAGAGCCTGTGCCTTTGCGTATTAATCATTAGTCTTTCTGCAGGGTGGGCAGAGATAGGTACTTTAGTGGTGATTCTGAAACCCAGAAAATACATAAGCCCTTTAAAGTTGGCTAATGGCCCAGTTTTTTCTCCTAAGAAACCATTATTTTCTTAGAAAATAAATACTTTTGTTAACTTCACCCGAGTTGTGCTTGCTGGGTTTGGAAGTAATTGTTATATGTTGACAGTTGTTTTTCCTTTTCTGATATAGATCGAAAGGAAGCTTGTCCTGCTCAGTGTTCTAAAGGAGCCGGTGAGCCGCTCTATATTTGACTATGCTCTGAGGTCTAAAGACATCGCTAGCTTGTTCAGACATCTTCACATGCGCCAGAAGAAGCGAAATGGCTCTCTTCTTGACTGTCCTCCGCCTGAGGACCCCACCATAGCTCAACTTCTGAAGAAGCTGCTCTCACAGGTGTGTGCCTTCCTCAAGCCTCACGTGTCAGCACGTTTGATGACATGTTAATGTAGCTATTTGGATGTTTAAAATGTTTTTGATTGGGTTATAGTGTGACAAATGAAAAGAAATCTGTCAGTATGTTACATATTCTCTGTGGCATCGAAGCAAAGATAATAGGATAAATCTGAACACTAGTTAGGCTAAGTAAGGAGTCATGGAGACTGCCAGCCTGCTTTTGGGATTGCTGGGAGAATAGAAAGAGCCTTGGATTTAAGTACTGTTTTTGGCTTAGTTCTGTACTTCACCAAAATACAGTGAAGTTCAGCCAGAAGAAAGATTTCAGAATACAGACACATCTCAGTCAAGTTCATACTTCTTACTGTGTGCAAACAGCTGCACTGTCTTGGGTTGAGTAAGCCTGCAGTTTACTGTTGTGTTTAAGTCTGAATTTGGATCAATTAACAAATCGTGTAAAAACCAGAAAGTAACCCTTTTGCTTTATTTGGCATTGGTAGGGCCTCTTTGAAAAGACTAAATTTAGATTCATCTTCCTGTTTTACATGGGATGTGTAGGGCCTAGAGTGAAAATTGGAATAAAAATGCTTCTAAATGAAGACGAATTGCTGGTACTCCATGAGCATGGAAGACTGGGGAAGGCTCTGACGCCCATCGTTAGCGCTGCGAGGTTTTCATAGGGAGAGTGCTTATCAGCCAGGTCTCACCTGAGAAACTTACTCAGTTTTAAAGATTATTATTTTTTTAAAGACAGGGTCTCACCGTGTAGCCCTGGCTGGCTTGAACTCACTTTGTAGACCCCCTGCTGTGGTTAAAGGCATGCGCCACAGTACACATGGCATAGACAGAAGTTGATGAGGTGTAAGTGTTTTCGTCTATTTTGACCTTGAGTATTCATTGATGGTGTTGCTGGGTTGAACTGGGATGCACCCTCCGTTTCTCTTAGCCTTTCTGCTCCCTTCTGATTCCTCAAGTGTCTCCATGGCTATCACTCCCTCAGTATCAGCTGCCATTATCCATCTCATGATAAAATCACTCAACTGTCTGACTTTGGTGCCTCTGAAAGGCAGTGCTTGGTTCAGTTATCATTTTTATTACATTTGTCTGAGTGGAAAAAAGAACAAATTAGCCTGTGTTAAGTTGTTGCTGTTGATAGCATTAGGAGGCTCCCAAGGGTGAGGGACTTATACTCCGATCCGGGGCACTGGCTGCCAGCAGAAGTGGGAGCAGGCCGGCATCTGAGTGCTAATACAAAGAACACAAGCCACTAGCTTCCATTTTGTAAAAATAAACATGAATAGTTGTAGTCTCCTGGCGGCCACAGAGAGCTGGGTATACCTGGAGGGAGAGCTGGGGATGAAGTAAGACAAGGCTCAAAGTTTAATGTTCAGCTCTGAATATATAGGGGGAAACCCAAGGACCCATTCTTTGTTCTGGCTGAATTCTGTTGGCAAAACAAACTCAGCGGGCAGTCTGCTTCTGCAGGAAGCTGTGGATGTGGCAAGACAGGAGAATTCCACCTAGGTCAGAAGACTCCGTCCTAGGTAGGCTAGGTCGGCGGGAGACGGACTGTGGCAAACAATTAAGGTCTGGTTGGCCCATTCAAGGCTGGGGAAAGGACACAAGTAGTCTGCTGCAGTTTCCTGTGCTCTCCGTGTTCTGTGACTGTCCTTAAAGCTAGTCTGAGCAACTTACGTTACCTATGTGTCACAGGCAGAGACAGATGCAGTGCAGCTACCAGTGCTCTCGGGGTGCAGTATGTTTTAAAGCTGTCATTTTAACCTATGCCCATTATTACTGCCCTGCTGCCACACCCCTGCTCAGATTACAAAGCCGGAAGGCCAAGATGACAAGCCTGTTTGAGTTTGATAGACACATGAAGAAGCCCATGTGTAGCAACTCTCTTGGACACATTTACTCGTTTTCATTGGTTTTGGCCCTTACTGCATCATTAGCAAAGACTTGGATCCCGGGGAGACTTTAGAGGTAGAATTTAAGTTCTCATTCCTAAGAAGAAAGAGCTGTAGCCTTCCTCAGTGAGCGCTCTAAACTCCTCTATCTTGGGGCTCAGCCCTTCTTTGCACAGCTCTGTACTTGAGGTGTGTTACTCATAGAGTGGGCTTCTCTAGGACAGCCTGGTGCTGCTGTGGAGCATACATTCTGGGGCTGAGATAGCAGGCTTGAGCGCACCTTTGTAATAGCTGTCGTGTGGGACTTGTTCGGCAGGATACATCATCAGGAGGTGACACGGGCAGGAATGCTCTAGTTAGATCTCCTAAGAACTCTGCTTTGCGTCCATTCAATTAGGGGCTGTACAGGACACAGGCTGGTTCGTTCCACTCCTTACTTAAAACAACCAAACAGAAAAACCATACAACTTAAACCTTTTGACTGCATGCAAGTGCAGATACAAGTGCAAAATTGACACAGCAGAGAAGATGCATAATAAAACACAAGTTTTTCTACCATCGCCCCGTTGGCAGCCATCTAGCCTTTCTTGGTTCCTTGTGACTTTGATGTTAGTGCTGAATTCCTTTACATAATATTGGGCTTGGTCTGTTGTACTTGGAGTCGTCTTCATCCTTGCAGTGTGGCTTTCAAGCTTTGAAAAGGATAGGTCCAGAGCACACTCTATACAGCCCATTTAGCCCCACCAACACGAGACTCTGTGGACACAGCAGACGATGATCTCGGTTTCTAAAGGTCTGTCACCTTTGGCAGATAGAAGCACTGACTGTTTTGGTAATTATTTGGTCTGCTGCTTTGCTGTTGCTCTCTTCCTTGCCTGGATGCATGTACAGTTTAATTTTCAGCCAAAGACTTGAGAACATCCCCTCCTCCAGTCCCCACCCTTCTTCTCCAAAGTGCTGTGTGCATGGCTTTCTCCAGTCCTCTTCCCCTTTTGCATTAACATTTGTAGCATTCATAAACTCAGATCTGCTGCATGCTGAGTTCCTTTTCCATGGCCGTGGCCTGGAAACTTTCCAGAAACAATTCTGGAGAGCTGCAAGAGCAGGACTGGTCTCTGCCTTAGGGATTGAAGTCTGCTGAATGTTAAGTGCTGGGTGAGTAATGTTACTCTATCCGGCCGTCCACAGAAGCGGTGGCGTGCTGAGTGCAGGGCAGTGGATGCTATTACTCCATCAGCCAGAACCCTGTTACGTGCGCCATGAGCACTGCTTTGTAACTTAGCCTTGGTTCAGACTGCATAGAGCCTTTAAGAGAGAACTGAAGTCCAACCATGTTTTGTCTGCTGCTCCTTAGGTGTGGTGTGTATTCTCATCTTATGGTTGTCTTTAACTGACCTCAGTGATGTCTTGTGGGCTGTGCTGCACAGCTTTTTCTCTTGTTGATAATGAATATTTTGAGTGTTTGGTAAGTTAGTTTGTTTGAGTCAGGATGTCTTTGTAGCCCAGTAGATTGAATTTACAGTCTTTGGCCTTGAGTGCTGGGGTTACAGGGTGAACCCCCATGTCTAGCCTGGGTATTTGATTTTTAAGTTTTGTCTATTTATTATTTTTTTATTTATGTGTGTGTTTCTGTTTGTCAATGATTGTGTGCTATGTGTGTGCAGGTGCTGTGGAGGCCAAAAGAGGGCACTAGGTTCTCTGGACCTGAAGTTAGAACCACCACAGAAGTTGTGAGCTACCAGATGTGGGTGTTGGGAACTAAGCTTGGGTCCTCCTAAGAGCAGCAAATGCTCCTCACAGCTGAGCCAGCTCTCAAGGCCCATGCTTGCTTTTTTAAAAATACAATTATAATTGCTATATTAAAATTTTCTTTTCTTTGTATAGCTTATAGGGAATTTTCAGTGCGGACATTATAAAACTTCATAAAAGGGCTAGAATGATGGCTCAGCAGTAATGGTTGCCTATTGCTCTCTCAGAGGACTTGAATCAATTCCCAGCTTCCACATGGAAGCTTAGAACCATTTGCAACTCTGCTTCCAAGAGATGCCCTCTTCTGCCTTGCATGGACACCAGGCATGCATGTGGTGCTCATGCATTCAATATGCAGGCAAAACACTCACAAAATAAATCTAAAAAATACTGTTTTAAAAAAACTTGACAAACGTCTTCATTCCAATAGTTTGCTGGTGTGTTTCTTTTGATTTTCTGTATTTCCCAGGCGAATAATGCGTGAAGTAGTTGTTAAACAGCAGGCGTCTCACTTGTTTTTATCGCATTTTGAACATCTGTGTTTTTCTTGCCTTACTGGGGTCATAGAACCTATGATACAGTATGGTCAACAGAATTTGAGGTATAAAGCTAACATGAAGAAAATACCCATGCAGAGTACTCCGGAAGAGCTGGGGCACTCTCCTCTTCTCCTGCATAGCCTTCTCATTTTTCAGTATAAGTTGGAGTTGAATCTTCATCTGTTAGTCATCCTGCGACCTGTTGTTTCTTTCTTTTAAATCAACCCAAATTACCTGGTTTAATTTGATTTTAGGGGATGACTGAAGAAGAGGAAGATAAACTTCTGGCACTGAAGGACTTCATGATGAAATCAAATCGAGCAAAAGCTAATGCAGTCGACCAGAGCCACCTCCACGACAGCAGCCAGAAAGGTGTGATCGACTTGGCTGCTTTAGGCATCACTGGGAGACAAGTTGATCTTGTTAAAACCAAACAAGAACCAGATGAGAAACGTGGTTAGTACATCAGTGTGTGCATCTTGCTAATATTAGTATTTTACAAGGCTGGTTTTAAGTTAATTCATAGTAAGTACACCCTCCCCACTTCCCCACTGAAGTGCAGTGACTCAGCTCCTTAGTAGGTAGACACAGGAGAGGGAAAGTAGTGCAGTGGGGCCACAGTTGAGAGCCCAGGGGATCCGCATAGGTCACAGCTCTGTGACTAGGGAAGGCCAGTCCCCAGCTCTCCACCTGTAAACCAGATGCCTCCTGAGGAAGGGACAATTCAAGTGCTGTCTTCTAATCCGAAGCTGCTGACTCAAGGCCAGCCTGTTTAAAACCAGATACAAGCTTCTAGATTATTGATAGGTAATGCCCAATGGATTTAAAATAAACAATGAAATACAAAAGAGTGGAGGCCAAAGAATCCTTAGTTATTTGGCAACTAGATATCTGGAACTATCAGCCCGTGTACCACTGACATAGATTGTGTGAGGCTCATAAGATCTTGTGCACACTCTTTTCTGCTGCTATAGTTCACTGTGGAGTATATGCCTTTAAGATTCTCCCTGCCCTATATCATATTTGAGGGTAGCAAATGAATTTTATTGAAGTAAGTTTGAGGATAAAGTATTTGCAACTTAATTACTAATGGCTTACATGCAAAGCTCCCATAAAGATCAGTAAGACAAAAAACCAAGCACTCCACAGGAAAAAGGGAGAAGGATTTACGCATGTAATTGGTAGGCCAAAATACATATAAATTAACACATGTAATTGGTAGGCCAAAATACATATAAATTAAATGTAAGTAATTAAATAAATGCAAATGAAAACCTCCATTTTCTACCTGGATGAGCATAGGCGGACAGTTCCTAGTGTCAGCCCAGATGTAGGTGACTATATGCTGAGGTTATAAGTTGAGCAGACCCGTATCTTTATACCTGTATACAGGCATACCCATATCTTCATACATGTATACAGGGACATAGAGCTGAATAAAATGGAGCTGCAAAGGAACACACAGAAGTAGGGTCCATCGTGTTCCTTTATAAATAGAGAATAAACCATGTTGGTTTTACCTTCAGACTAACTGTCCCAAATATGTTTTCATAGCTAGAAAACATGTGAAACAAGACTCCAATGTAAATGAAGAGTGGAAAAGCATGTTTGGGTCATTGGAGCCACCGAATATCCCACAGGCCCTGCCTAAAACCAGTGACCATGAGGTCGTTCAGCCTGGGAAGCCGCCTCGCTCTGAGTCCTCTGCTGGTATCTGTGTTCCTTTGTCAACGTCTCCACAGGTACTGTCATGCACGCAGTCATCATCCTCACATCTGAGTGTTGCTCTGCTGTTTTGTATGTAAAAGACTGTGCTATAGAGAAATCAAGATGGCTTCTGACTGGTTTATATTTTATAGCCGAGAGAGACCCAGTTACTTAAGCACTGAGAAAGTCACTCATCTGAGACCCTTACCAATAAACAAACTGAAATTGGGTTAAAGACCCAAACTAAGATCATAACTAGACTAGAGAACATCTTTTAAAACTTAAAATATTTTTATTCTTCCTTTAATGTAACAAAAAAGCAAAAATATTTGGGAGTGAATTTCCAAATTGTCTGTGCATGTTAAATATAATGGCTTGGATGTATTTGAAGTGAGTTTGTAATTTAAGACAGCTGTACCCCCACCAGTAATATTTTAATTAAAAGATATTGACTTAGATCAGTTGAAATCCCATTTATTCTTTTAGCCCGAGTTACTAGTATTTTTTAAAGGATGAGAAACTGGTATAATGGATAGATACCACATGGTATTTCTTAAATATACCTTGCTCTGACACAGGGATCTGTACTGTGTCTCAGGTTTCAGAAGTAGCACATATCCCGAGTAAGAAGCCTGTGATTCCGGTCGTAAGTAGCACAGTCCTTCCGTCCACTTACCAGATCCGGATCACCACTTGCAAGACTGAACTTCAACAGCTCATACAGCAGAAGCGGGAGCAGTGCAATGCGGAGCGCATAGCCAAGCAGATGATGGAGAATGCCGAGTGGGAGAGCAAGCCACCTCCACCTGGTGAGTGCTGTGTTCCTGCCCCTTTGCCTGGAGCCCGGTCCTGAGTCAGATTAAGCATCCCTAGTCCAAAAATCCAAAATCCCTCAGCTTAAAAATTTAGGAGTTGCTGGGCACACACCTTTAATCCGAGCACTTGGGAGGCAGAGGCAGGCGGATATTTGAGTTCGAGGCCAGCCTGATCTACAAAGTGAGTTCCAGGGCTATACAGAGAAACCCTGTCTCAAAAAAAAAAAAAAAAAGTTTAGGAGCTTTAGCATTTCTGACAACAAGCTTTGGTTAGGGAGGCACGTGAAAATCTCTGACACCTAAACCTCTGTGCTCACAGGAGCATTGGAAAGCGCTCTTCAGCCTACACTAGGCAGTATGGACTTTAATAGACCGGGAGTAAGAGCAGCTCAGCTGTGAAGCCCAGAGCAAGAAGCAGTAGGTAGATAGAATCCTGAAGTCATTATGTGTGGACTTAGGGTCTTTAGCTTTGATTGCCACTTAATCCCATTCAGGCCAGTCACTTGATTGAGCCTGTCTGTGCTTCCTGTTTCCTGGTTGTTGCCAGGGGCTGGGCAGACGTGGAGTTGTGTCCCTCTACACTTTCATGGTGCTCTCCTTGAACACCAGGCTTCTAGGGGTAAACTCCTGCTTTTAGTTATTACAGCGTTTACTCTCTGGTTAATGTCACTTAAGAAAAGGTCAGACATTCTGTAAACATGGAGACTTTTGGAAAGAACAGAATAACTTACAACACCAGCATTGAGCTAATTATTGACAGTAAGAGTTTGATGAAATGGTCTGGAGAGATGGCTCAGCAGTTAAAAGCACTGGCACCCACATGGTAGCTCACAACTATTTGTGACTTCAGTTCCAGCAGCTCCAACCTACTCTCTGACCTCTTTGGGCACCAGGCATGCGTTTGGTGTACAGACATGCAGCTAAAGCACACATGCACGTAAAACAAAATGAAACACCAAAACTAAAGGAATTTGGTAAAATCGTTCCTATATTTGGTGGGGATCTAAAGGAAATGGAGTGATTGTTGGTTTGGAGTGTGCTCCCCTTGTTCTAGCAGCCTGCTTTATACAGCGCGCCAGAGCTGCTCTTTAATTCTCTGTGTGTAGATTTTTTTTAAAAATTAATGAGTTTTAATATTTTAGCTGTAATAATATAAACTTATCTTTAAAACTCTGAGAACTGCACAGTGTATTTACATTTAGATTTTGCAAAGGTCACAGGAATTCCCACGAGCTTTGATGTGGACTCGGGAAGTACTGGCTCAAGCCACTTGAAGGTTTAAAGATCTAGAAAATATTTTGAAGTGCTAAGCAGAACGTAGTCAGATGCTTCTATCAGAATGAGTATCCTGGAATGTTCCAGCTATTTCTGTGATGGAAGCTAATGCCACTTAACCTGACAGATCTGCTTGAAAACATACCAAGATGACTGCACACAATCTTGTTTTATGATCCTCTCTTCATAGGTACATTTTATACGTTACACATTTTGTTCAGTAAGCACAGAAGTGCACACTGACTGCTCAATTCTCGTTTTTTTCTTCTCTCCACACTTGAGCAGTTGTATAAGATACTCAGCCAATCTGTAAAGCGTGTAGACCTCATGGTACCTCAGACTGAGTGTACCCTTCCTAGCAATTATGTTCAGCCGGGGTTCCCACTTGGGTGACTTAGCAATCCATCGGGAAATGAGTTTTTAATGTTGAGTAAGTCACATTTGGCAGGAATCTAAATTTCATTTTTGCCTCTTGGTAAGCAGTCATTCTAAAGTGACATTGAACCACTCGGACACAGTGGTAACTCCCACAGTAGGCCTGGTCTTCAGCAGAGCTTCTTGGTTTATTTTAAAATCAAGTAATATTAAATGTATAAAATGTTAAACTTCAGTTACACAAGCTGTGTATAAATGTTGAAGATGGCTATATGCAGGAACCTGTGCTGGGCACATAAGGCATTCATTGCAGGATGAAACATGAGTTTTTGTCACAGAACATGGATACATGAGAAAATATGCATAATACAGAAAATGATAGATGCCATTTAAAATGTACTAGGAAGTCTGTACATTCTGAGGCTGTCACTCCTCATTCTAGCGTGATTGTACTGTAGAAGTGATTGCAGACAAAGACGAAATTAGCAATCTGGGTGGTTTGCTTTTTTTGTTTTGTTTTGTTTTGGTACAGGGTCTCTCTAAGTAGCCCTGGCTTCTCTGGAACTTGCTCTAAAGACCAGGCTGGCCTTTTCTGCCTCTTGACTGCTGGGAAGAAAGGCGTGTGCCACCGTGCCCAGCTGACATCTGGGTGGTCATGAGGCCTGGGGTGGTGTGGGACCCACACATGTTATTTATGTGCATAGCTACCCTCTTGAGTGAAGTGATCTATCCCCATGGTATAGCTGAGAAGTTGAAAGCTCTGTGAAGTTCAGTCATTTCCTGGGTCACTCTAATGTCGCAGGCTAGGGTTTTGCAACTTTCTTGCTTAGAAAGTGGCCTCCAAGCTGTTTGTCTAGGCTCGGATGGTCACACCCCATGTCTCTAAATCAGCAGTCAGGGTTTCTGAGGGATAAGTGACTGCTGTGTCTCTCAGACGCTGAAAAGGGCCCCGAGGTAGAGGCCTTCTGAAGCTGTATGAGCAGTACTTAATTGCCACCCTGGTATCTTAGTCAGTACTGTGTCATGGTCCAGTAGACCCCTCTGGATGGGCTAGTCAGGGGACCGTTGATTAGTTCTTATGAGTGCCCTGAAGTTAGTAGTTGAGAATTATAGCTAGAGGGTGATGTGGTATTGTGTCTTTCAGCCACAGTTTAAGATCCTTTCGCTTTTTCTCAGGGTGGCGTCCTAAAGGGCTACTAGTTGCACATCTTCATGAGCACAAATCTGCAGTGAATCGCATCAGAGTCTCTGATGAACACTTACTTTTTGCAACATGTTCAAATGATGGCACAGTGAAGATCTGGAACAGTCAGAAGATGGAGGGGAAGACCACCACAACGCGGTAAGGTGGTAATGGGTCAGCCAATCCAGCTATGATCCAGCTACGTCAGCAGTGCTTAGAGTGCTTTCTCTGTATCAGAGCTGCTTAGTTAGGGCTGTGTGGACCAGAGGCTGGCCATCTGGTAGGATGTGAGACAGCAGAAGCTGTAAATAAGTGAAGTATTGAAACGATCCTGTTAGATGACAGGGGATGGGGAACATAGGTGGGGGCTGAACTTGTCAGTAAGCTGTCCATAGACACTGCCTTACAGAGAAACATGGATTCAAGGAATGAATTGCAAGAAGGGAGAAAGAGCCACACGGGAATGTTGAATGTTCTGGGCTGAGTCCTGGGGCTCTGGGGTGGGGTGGGGACCTGGTCATCATGCCTGATAGAAAGTTTGGTGTAACCTGAGCAGAACAGGCAAGCAGGAGAGAAGTGGGACGGTCCAGTTTTGTGGACTTTGAAGGCTCTTGTGAAGGACTTAGACTTTGAAAGAGAGGGGGTCTTTGGAAGGTTGTGACAGAGGAGAGCTAAGATCTATGATGCCATAGGAATGGCTCTGACTGAGCTGATGACAGGATGATGGTGGTAAGGCAACAGAGTGGGAACGCCCATCACTGTGATTGCAGGGATGGGGCGTGGCACCAGCTAGGGTGGCAGCGGCGTGAGCAGTGTGAGTGACCAGGCTGTGTGTGTGTGTGTGTTGATGGCTGATTAGATGCAAAGGGTGTGACATAAGTTTTCAATTAGCAATAATCGTACCTCTAAGCCTCATTGGCTGTGATTCTGCTACTGTGCAAAGCTGGGTGTGACACGAGTGACAAGACCATGGGCCAGCTGGCTGCATCAGGACAGCAGGACTCCATTGCTCTGGAACCTTGTCATTTGTGACCAGTGTCCTTGAGAGTCTGAGTGACCAGATTGTGAATTCGATAAATGTGGTATTATAAGGTTTGGGTGACGTCATATGTCTGTTCCTCCCTTGCTTGAGGTTTTCTTCCTCCCCGTCTCTGTCACTCATGCCTAAGTCTTCCAACTTCCTGTTTGCTCTCTGCCTAATTGGTTCTTCCAGAAGACCTACTATAAATCAGAGTGAATCTCATCTACACTGAAAAGATGTAGGCAACGCTCTGCTGCTCTTCTTGTTATCAGTTCATTGAGCATAATTAAAGTGAGATCAAATCAAATACCCTTGGCTCTAAAGTAACATAAACGTCTGCTTTGTATTTACCAGCCCAGTAGGATGGGGGTTAGCTGTGTGTCTGTTTAAAGGGCTCTGTGCTTTCACATTATACCTGTTTCTGTGTTCATTCTCTCTTGGCATTGCATTAAATCGAATATAAATGAAAAGCCAGTAAAAGCAACATAGGTGTATGTAGCAATTTTATTTTATTTTTTTACTTTTTGTCTTGTATAGATATTTTTTTTTAAAATCAACATTTTGTAGGAATTTTAAACATCCAAGAAAGTTGTTTGATCCTCAGCAATACTTACCCTGGGCTTATAACACAGCACATTAAAATACTCCATAATAGTAGTTGACTAGAGAAAGGAGAGAAGAATATAATATTAAAGCAAAGTTTTGTGTGTTTAAATTAAGTTAGCATTATTTAATTTTAAAAAAGATATTACCTATATTTCTCTGTAACATCTTAAAAGCTTAGAAACTTTAAGTAAAATTCAAAAACAAGGAAATTAAAATGCTATTCTAAAAAAATATTGAATACAAAAGAAAGCAGCAGTGGAAAGTACCCAGTTAAGACCAGGAATAAATAGAAAAATGTCAGATGTAAGTTGTCCCTATCAGTAACCACAGAGGCTCATCAGGAGGCAAAGGAGGCAGAAAGAGGGAAACAGTTGGGGTCACTTTCTGCTACTCAGAAAGAGACATATTAAATTCAAAGGCAGGAATGGGTGGAAAGGATCAGAAAGACAAACTTCACACCCCAGGGAGTGGTAAGGAAGAGAAGCTCAGAGGAACTCTCCTGGGGACAGACAACTTCCCATAAAAGCTCGTCCATCAGGAAGGCAGGACAGTTATAAACACTGGCACCTAATAAAATACGTGAAGCAAAAATTGACAGCTTAACTGCAATAGCAGGAGACTTTAAGATCCCATTTGCAGTGAGGATGGAACCAGTAATATAAGAACAGCACGGAAATAGAGGCGAACACAGTCACTGAAAAGCGATCCTATCTGACAGTGAGCAACACTAGAATGCAAGTTTTGACATGTCCATAGAATATTTTCCAGACTACACCATGCATTAGCTCATAAAAGAAGCATCAATAAATATAAAAATACTGAGGTGTATAAAGTATATCCCCCAACTGTAGTGGAAAGAAATCAGGTATTGGCAACAGAGAGGGATTTGAGATTCCTAGGTAAGTGGAGATGAAGCACTGTGTGGCTGATAGCTGGCAGTTCAAAGGAAAGACTTTGAGCCTAATTAAAATGAAAACACAGCATCCTGACAGATGGGAGCAGGACCACAGGCATGTTAGGACATGTCTACCTGTAGGTGTTAATCTGTGTTTCTTCTTAAAAAGATGTGAGATCAGCAGTTCAGCTCTAATAAGTCAGTAAGAGGAGACGAGACCTAACCCAGAAGAGGAAGGAAAAGACTAAAGAGGAAACAGGCGAGATAGTGGGAACACAGGAATAACCATGAGATAGTGGGAACACAGGAATGACC
>NC_034599.1:98849392-98885958 GCF_900095145.1 Mus pahari
AGGAAGCTGCTTATGTGAAGAGGAGCGAAACTGGAAACATGTTATGAGAGCAATGTTTGTTTTAAAGAAATGAAAACAGACTTATTACCCAAATCAGAATTTTTGAAAGGGGATATTATTGTCAAAAATAAACAAAGACTACTGTAAATTGTTATGTGCCAAAAATTAGAATGGAATGGGCAACTTTGTAGCAAGACACAGCTGCTGAAAGTGATTGAAGAAGAAATAGATGCCTAAATAACATAGATTGAGAGAGTCAGTCAGTGAATCTCACAGAGAAAGGCCCTGCCGAGGGCCTCATGGTGAACTCCACTATAATCATCTTTCAAAAGGGCTTCCAAGAAATAAGGGGGCACTTCTTAACTCAGTCCTCGAGCAGGTGTTACCTTGACATTACAGCCATGTTAATCTCCTGGGACTTACACAGACCTGTGTCATAATCAGTATGGATATGAAAAGCCTCATTAACACAAAACTGACAGTAGTCGGAAAAGTATTACACACAGGAGCAAGAGCCGATCCTCCAGGGTCCAAGGCTAGTTCAGCATACAGCATAAAGGGTAGAAGCTGCACACTGCTCTCTGCAAAGCCCGGGGATGCATCTGACGAGGTCCACCAGGAAATGGTTAAAACCAACTCAGTAAATAGTAATGGAGAGGTAAAGCCATCTCCACAAGCCACGCTGGCACTTCCTGGTGGAGAGCGCAGGCATCCTAAGTGAGGAGGGAAGGAGGAATGGGCATGTTTGCTAGTTCTATTGAGCAATGTACTGGAATGTCTAGCCGGGGTATTAGGCAACATGTGTGCTTGTGCATGTAATATATATACAAATAGGAAACACGTAAAACTTTCTGTTAGTAGTCAGCACGGTCTAGTATAAGAAAAAAGCCATTAAATGATGGCAAAATAGAAGGTCTTACACAGAGATCAGTTGCATTCTTTTACACTAGCAATGAGCAGACTAAATGTACTTCGTAGCTATTAAATGTACATTTAAGCTATTAGTAGGAAGAATGGAGCCAGAGAGAAGTGATAGGTTAGAATAGCAAATATTCTGGTTTTGTTTGCAAGGAAGTATACATATGTACAAGTGTTGTGAGGAGTAAGGCAGAGGCTAAGAGGACAGAGGTGGGCGCCCTTTACATCAGCTGCTCAGCACACAGCAGGTGAGGAAGGATGGGAGGTGGCTTGAGAGGTTAGCACGTGTGTGTGTGTGTGTGTGTGTGTGTGTGTGTGTGTGTGTGTGGCTGAATAGTGTGAGGAAAGTCTGCCTGTGTGCATGGTTCAGTGGGCCTCTCCTCTGATCCTCTCGAGGTAAGGTACTCTCTGGATGAGGAACCAAGGCACAGATCATGACAGAGGTCGCATAGGTCACGACAGAGGTCGCGCAGGTAACAGAAATTGGCTTCTGAAGTCAGAGCTTTCTCAGCTGTGAGAGTCTTCACGTTCAGGGCTGTAGAAGAACTGAAGGATATGGGATTAAGGTGTTTGTTGCACTGGTTGGAGAACTGATTGGTTCAGGACTTGGGGGCAGGCAGCTCAGGCTTTGTAATAGGACAGAAATGCTTGAAGATGGACATTTGAAAAAGGGAGGTTTGTGCGCCGGCTCTTAGAGATCGTGGGGATGAAATGGACCTCAGTAATAACTTTGTTAATAACTGTATGAACTAGGGGTAGCAGCAATGGCTGTGGCTATTTCAGAAATGGTCTCATATTTCTTTCATTCAGGTCTATTCTCACATACAGCCGAATTGGAGGACGAGTCAAGACACTAACGTTTTGCCAAGGCTCCCACTACTTGGCCATAGCATCTGATAATGGTGCTGTACAGCTTCTTGGAATTGAGGCTTCTAAGTTACCCAAGTCTCCTAAAATTCACCCTCTACAAAGCAGGTACTGTCTGCTGTCTTTTTCACTCTACAGATCGTGCACTGTGTAGTAGCTTCCCCCTTTCCACACTGCAGTGTGGTTTGGGCCAACTGGAGCTATGTTCTACTATCCTCCTCATAAACCCTCAAGTGCAGGAAACTGCTTCTGACCCAGAACACTCAGATGTGCTTAGCTTTAGAGGGCAGAGCCTTTGCATATTAATTCTTGGAGTTTGATAGCGTGCACGGGGGCAGCCCTGGACCTGATCACCTTGGTGTGGAATCTTCCTGAGTGACACAGCTGTTAGCCAGATTGACTGCCAGAGCACAGCCAGTGTTCGTCAGTCAAGAAACCCATGTCCCATTGTTTGGCCCTAAAATATTTATTTGGTAATATATTTGAGATGAAGATTTGCTTATCATTCTACAATAAAATGTTGACTGTTTTGTTTATGAATAAATTAATAGTTATTTAAAGATTAACCATAATGTAAAATAAGTTAAGGTGAGCACTGCCATTCGCCCCAGCCAGTGTTATGCCTAAGGATTCCAGAGACAAATAACTACATGTGTTAACTATTTTGCTTTAAAAAAAAATTGTGGGGTTTGTAGAGGTCAGAGGACAACTTTCAAGAGTCAGTTCTTCCTTCTCCCATAGGTTCTGGAGAGCAAACTCGGGGTGTCAGGCTTGGGTGGCAACTCCTCTTACCCACTGAGTCATCTTGCCAGTCCTGCATTGTGTTCTCTGAGAATCTATAGTCTACTGAGAAATAAAGACATGTTAATGGACAGTGTGAGTGCAGTGAGTTCCATTTTACCTGGAAGGCATGAGTCAAGTTGCAATGGACAAAGACTGGAGATATGGCTGAGCTGGTAAACTACTTGCCTTGCAGACACAAGGGGAGCTGAGTTCAGATCTCTAGAACCCAAATAAAAAGTGCATGCCTATGATCCGAGCACTGAGAGATGGAGGCAGGGGCAGGGGGATCCCTGGACACTTGTAGGCAGCTAGCCTGCCTATGTCCCGAACACAGTTCCAGGCCAGCGAGAGACCCTGTCTCAAACAGAATGTGGAAGGTGCCTGAGAATAAACACCCAAGGTTGTCTTCTGACCTGTAGGTGCACGCTGTGTATACAAATGCTCACACACGAGTGCACACACACACACATATACACACATATGTACATTCGGGAAGGATAGCTAAAGGCAGTTAAAGCAGGATGGTTGAGAAGTGCATTCTGGGAAGTGATAGTGCACCACCCAGAAAAACCAGAGCGGACGTTAATGTGGTAAAGGCGGCCTCGAGGCCCTTGTGTAGCTTAGGGTAAGGGGGGAAATCTGCTGAGGCACCTGGGAGATTTTTACTGTTTTGCTTTGCTTTTACATTTAAAAAAAATGAGTGTATTTTCAACATAGTCAACAATATATTTGAGTGGCTTTAGCCCAGGACATTTTACTGATGGCTTCTAACAACAAATAGCTGCCAGTGTCCTTGAACTTGTTTCTGCAGAGGATGCCTGTTTATACTTTTGAGTTTGTTTAGATTATTGGCAGAGTGTACTGTGTGATGATTGTGTCCTTGGGTCACACGATGGACAGTAAGAGAAGGCCTCTGCATGGCTCTCAGCTGACAGCACTTTTCACTGTGTGTGCTCTTCTTTAAGCAATATTTTACTTCCTAGGTTGGGAGACCCTGCTAGACTGTTTAGATTTTACTCTGCCCGACTGTAGTGTCCTCCAAAGTAACTTAAAGTGGCCTTAAGTTACTCAGTGTTTGTCTTGTTCGGCCATGTTAACTGTGATCATGCTTCGTAAGCATTAGATCTGACCTGGAGAGACAGCTCAGCAGTTCATTACAGAGGACCAATATGAAGAAAAACTGAATAAAAAGTGTATAGAAACATTTTACAGCTTTTCTGTAGCTGGAATTATCTTTTAAAAATCCAGCTATAATTATCTCATTGAGGTCACATAATTTCTATTTATTTATTTTTTTAGACAGGGTCTCAGCTCTGGCTGTCCTGGAACTTGATATGTAGATCTGGTTAACTGCATACTCACAGGAATCATACTCTGCTGTGTCTGCCTCTCAAGTGCCAGGATTAAAGACCATGCCACTCCAGCTGGCCACTGTTTCCTTTTTAGCCAAGGATAAATTGTCAGTTTCTCCTAAGTGGAAACCAGCGCTCCATTTTCAGTGCCTGGAAAAGCCGGGGTATTTACTTTTGTGTCCCTGTAGGATTCTGGATCAGAAGGAAGATGGCTGTGTGGTGGACATGCATCACTTCAACTCCGGGGCACAGTCTGTTCTTGCCTATGCCACGGTGAATGGCTCTCTGGTTGGATGGGATCTCAGGTCTTCAAGCAATGCGTGGACATTAAAGCATGACTTAAAGTCAGGCCTCATCACTTCCTTTGCTGTGGACATCCACCAGTGCTGGCTGTGCATAGGTAAGCCAGCCACTGTGTCTGATGCCGTAACACCTGCAAGCAGCACCTTGTGAAGGCCAGCCTTTCCTGAGTCTTTACTGAGGGCTTCCCATCTCCTCTGGGTTCATAGCTACTGTGCTGTAGAGTGCCCGACGGTTTATTTTTCATTAGGAGGCTGATGTAAGGCTGGGAGTATGGCTCAGTGCTTGCCTCGTGCGTCCAAGTCCCTGGCCGTCCTCTCTAGACCCACACTCAAAGTAGCATCAAAGCTAGAGTTGAGCAGGGTGTGGTAGTCACGTGGTTGGCAGGTAAAGGCAAGAGAGATGATCAGGAGCGAGGGGCCTTCAGCTACATAGAGAGTTCTAGGCTAGCCTGGGTACACGACTGTATTTAACAACCACAAAGCATTGTAGGAAAGGTAAAATCAGCATTATAAACAGAGAAGTTTCTTCTTGTTCTCAGTGAGCCTTCGTCTTACAGTCATTGAAGCAGTTAAGAGTTCCTGGTGTTCTCTGTGCTGTTGGGGAAACTCTACTTAAGGAAAACAGCGATCTGAGTGACAACAGTTTTAAAGTCCAGGAACCTCAGGCAAGCTCCTTAACTCTGAGTCTCGGGATCTTTATCTGCTAATGGGACTAAGTCCTTCAAAGGCTGTTTTGAAGATTCAGTGACCTGAAAGCCTCTGTCACAGGCCTAGTGGGAAAGTGGGGCAATGGACTTCTGCTTCACCGCTTCCTGCTCAGTCTCCCCTAAGGCTGGACGTGCCTGCTATCCCCCATCTATTTCAGTGTTTTTGAAGCGTTTCTGAGTTCTGAAAAGTATATACTCTAGTGTGACCCTTATCACAGAGTATAAGCAATTCTTCTGAAAATTCGCTTTAACAAGGTTTTTAATTTTTTAAAAAAATATATTGTTTATTCTTTGATAATTTCATACATTATGCAAGGTATTTTGAACATACACACTCCTCACTTTTCCCTGTCCACTCCCAACAACCCTTCCCAACTTTGTGTTCCTTAAAAAAAAAAAGAAAGAAAGAAAGAAAGAAAAACTGAGTCCAGTTTGCCCTGCCCATTTGCGTGGGTCTAGGCATGCACTGCAGCATGGTGGCCTGCCTGAGGCAGCACATGAAGCACACTGATTCTCCTTCCCCAGTGCTGTCAGTGCTCAGATCTTCTCACTTAAGGGTAGGGACTGTGACCTGGACCCCATGCTAGACTGTCAACTAACTTCTCTTGTGTAGGCAACCTCAGCTACTGTGTGCTCAGGAGCCCTTCAGTCCTGCTGTATCCAGAAGACTCTGTGTTGCCCTGGTCCTCCCAACTGCTAACAGTCCTCCCACCCCTGTGGCTCCTGTGGGGAGCACTGTCTGCTGTGTGAGTGTGTGTCTCAGTACTCTGTAACAGCAGGTTTCACACAACTTCCTTAAGGTTCTTAGTGTGGGCTACTCTGGCCCCACCCTCCCATTCCTCCTCTCCTGTCGTATCACCCACTTTCTTCTCTCTTCCTTCTATGAAATGCCCCTCCCTCCCCACACCACGCCCTCCCCACGCCACGGGTCCCTTTGTAGTTTCCCTGACTCTAAGGTACTCCAGGTTTAAGATGAATCTAAGGATTTGATGTGTGTGAGTGAGAACGAGTGGCATGTGTCTTTTGGGATCTTTGTTACTTACATACGATGATTCTAGTTCCATGCATTTACCTCCACATTTCCTAATTCCAGTTTTCTCTACAGCTAAGTAAAGGTCATTGTGTAAGGTACCACATTTTCTCTGTCCATTCAAGAGTTAATGGACAGTAACTAAGCTGTGTCCATTTCCTAGCTCCTGTGAGTGGAGCAGCAGGAAACATGGATAAGCAGGTGTCTGTGTCGGATGGTGTAGCGTCCTTTGAGCATTGCCCAGGATTAGTGTAGCTGAGTCCTAATGCAAGATCTCATCCTCTGAGGAACCTCCACACTGACTTCAGAGTGGCCGTTCCATTTACTCCCAGCAGCAATGAGCCAGGGCCTCCCCTTCCCCACAGCCTCAGTAGCATTCGTTGTTGTCTAACCAGGGTAAAACCACTCATCCAATGTCTGTCGCCATTGGATCTTGCCCTTTCCAGAATGCCACAGACATGGAAGTACACAGTGCACGTTTTTTTTTCACTAAACATGCAGTTTATAAGGCTTTTCCATTGTCTTCATGTATGCAGTTTTAAGTTATTTTTCATTTTTTAATAGATAATTTGTGTACTGCTCAGCCACTATCTAACTGGATGGTTGAATTGTTTTTAGTTTGGGGCTTTTCTGAATAAATTTGCTATAAACATTTACAAGTAGGTTTTTGTAGGAAGTCTTAATTTGATTTTTCTCAGGTGTATACTGGTGAGTGGGATTGCTGATTTAAGAAAATTCTAGTTTTAATTGCAGTACCACTACTGTGTATATAGTGGATACAGTGTGATATTTTGATACATGCTTATATTGATGAATGATTAAATCAGATCATTAAGAAATCTGTCAACTTACATATTTTGTGGTAAAAATATTTAAAATCTACAGTAATTGAAATACATAATACATTAATTATACTGGTAGTTCTGTATGTTGTCAGTTGCAGTGACAGTTCTGTCACTAAGCATATTCCTTCCAAGAAACGACATCGCTTGCCCTCAGCACTGCTCATCTCCTTTCTCCCCCTTTCCTTTCTTCAAAAGTCACGTTTTCCCCAGTGTTTTGTGTGGGGTTTTTTTCTTTCATATTTAAAACAGGGTCTTAATGCATCCAGGCTGGTTTCAAAGTACCCAAGAGTGACCTTGAACTTCTGGTCTTCCTGCCTCTTATCTCCCACCGTTTGGCTCATGTGGTACTGGAGATGGAACCCAGGACATTGTATCCTGGGCAAGCACTCTGCCAACTGAGCTACATCCCAGGCCGCTCCCTTGCAGAGTGCTTTGAACTTGCTCCTAGGAAATACCATAGTTTCTTCTTCCCTCATACCCAGAAGAGTTAAGGGTTTCTGTACTTGAGTTTAGATTTTTGGATTCCTTAGTTTATACTGCATCATCATTAAATAGCTACCTTTTCCTGTATTAATTTTAACATATTGGAAGATGGCAGCATCCAGAGCAGTTCATAACATTGGATAGTGTGTAGCTAGCAAGTATGCAAAGGAAAAAAATGTCATGGGCACCCTGAGCAGCTTTGAGGAGGCAGTGGTGCCACTGTGACTATGTCCAACTGCGGAATTGGAGAGCAACCCAAACATGTGCTCCTGCTCTGCTCAGCTGCTCGGCCTTTTCCTTAGGTCCATTCTTCATTAGCAGTAAAATACCATGGGGGAGGTCGTGTGGGTGCTCAGCCCATTTTCTGCTGTGGTTGGATACCCATACCTGTCTGCAGAGAGTTTTGGAACAGAGCACACATGGAGATGACTGGAAGCTAATGACACACACAGAACCATTTTCTCTGTGGGTATCAGTGATGCTCTATGCTCTTCAGGCAGACTGAATGTTCTGGCTCGCCACTTTCAGCCTCACCCCCTCAAATGCATCTGGTTCTGTGGGTGCCTTTGGCAGTTAATAACAATGTCAGTATTTAATGAATTATTCATTTTAAATTTGCATTCATTAGACAGTACTGTAGTTGCATTATGATAAGCATGTTATTACTGTTATTTGGCAACTGTGGGTGCTGTTTGAAGCTGGGGCTACAGCCTCATGGGAGCAAGGCCTTTTTTCCTTCCCTTTGTTGGCAATACTGGGATCGTGCACAACCCCAGGTGCTTTACTGCTGAGCTGTACCCACAATCCTGGTTTTAGTTTTTATCTTGAAACATGGTTTCACCAAGTTGCCCAGCCTTGAATTCTCTCTTTAGCGCAGGTAGGCCTCGGCCTCCAGAGCAGCTGAGATACCAGGCCCCTGACACCAGGCCTGGCAGCAAAGCCTTTCCAGAAGTGGCCAAGACAATTCCAGAATCCGTTTACTTGGGGCTAGGCGTGCTTGTGCGTCTCTTAATCTTAGTTCTCAAGAGGTAGACGCAGGGGGATCTCTAGAATCTTGAGGCCAGCCAGGGTGGCAAAATGAGACCCCACCTTAAACAAAAACCTAAAAAAAAGTATTCATTCAGAGGTGACACTGTTTGCTATTGTTGTAAATGTAGCTCTGCGTGCTTCGCTTCGATGTTAATGGCTTTGTGCCTTTTCAATTTGAGGCACGAGCAGCGGTGCCATGGCGTGTTGGGACATGAGGTTCCAGTTGCCAATCTCCAGTCACTGTCATCCCTCCAGAGCTCGCATCCGGCGCCTCTCCATGCACCCCCTGTACCAGTCCTGGGTAATCGCAGGTAAGGTGAGGGCTGGCATTCGGGGTGGGAATTACATGATGTGATATGGCTGAGATTCTTGCTCTCCGGGAGCCTTTGCTTCCCTCTGAACCGTGTGCTGGATTCTGTTTTAACGTGGAAGCTGCTCACCATTGTGTTTGAAACCCATGCCTTCAGCCCTTCCTTCTGCTCTATTCCCTTCTTCCACTGTCTCTCATCTTTCATTTCACTTCTTTCAAGCTCCTGTGCCCCCTGTCTCTCATCTTTCATTTCACTTCTTTCAAGCTCCTGTGCCCCCTAATTTTTGTTAAAACCATCAGGGGCTTCCTAGAAATGTAAGAAGAGACGTGAACACCTCTCCAGCTGCCATTCTTTCCGACCCGTACCTACGTTTCTCACGTCCCTTCCTTCCCTTCACTCGCCACTCAGTGCGCTGGTACCTGAGCTGTCTTTTTAATGTGTATAGGTGTGTTGCCTGCATGCCTGTGTGTGCACTGTGTGTGTGCAGTGCCTTTGGAGGCCGGGCGAGGGTGTCATATCACCAGGGGCTGGAGTTAGGAACAATTGTAAGCTGCCTTATGGGTGCTGAGAATCAAACCTGAGTCCTCTGGAAAAGCAGCCAGTACTCTTCATTGTTGAGCCATCTCGCCAGCTACTGAGACATTCTTTGAAATTAAATTTTTTTATCTGTAAAGTGTGGTTGAAAATACCTTATAATTCAAGAATTGAAGTGAAACATCAAACACTCTGGCAGGACAACTTAGCTCGATAGATAGTAGCTTTTGATAATCTTAGGTAGTTCGTCGGTCCTCTTCTTTCTCACACACAGCCCACACTGCAGATTCCAGATAGAATAAACGCAGGAGAAAGGCAGCCAGCACAGCTGCCCCACACCTCTCCTACTTTCCGGCCACTGCGGCGTGAGACTGAGCTATAATAAACCCTGGTGTCATTGAGCTAAGATCATGGCAATGGAAAACCTGACCATACACCAAATAACAGCCAGTTCTACCTTGGTTCTACCTGTGGGCTCTTCTATTCAGTCAGGCTTCTAACAAGACAGTCTTGTCCAGGAGAGTGACTCTCTAAAGGCTCCATTACAAAGGTGTGGGTAGAGAGGCTGGCATCGCATAAGATGTGTGCTTGGTAGTTGAGTGGCAGGAGGTGTTTGGGAGGTCTGGTTATGGAGTTTACAAAGACATTGAGTGGAAAAGCCCCATTGGAGAGGAACAGTGATTTATTTGTGTGTGTGTGGTGTGTGTGTGTATGTGTGTGTGTGTGTGAGAGAGAGAGAGAGAGAGGGGGAGGGTGGGGGGAGGAGTGGAACAGAGAACTTTCTGGAGTCACTTCCCCCCTTGTTTTTGAGGCCGGGTCACAGTTGTCTCTGTTGAGCTATGTCCTCTAAGCCTTAGAGCGTCCCAGGAATTCTCTTGTCTTCACCAGTCACTTTCTGTAAGAATGTGGGGATTACAGATGTGCACCACTGCATCTGGCTTTTTACTTGGATTTAGGGATCAGACTTGTGTCATTGGGCTTGTGTAACAAGCACTTTACCAATTGAGCCATTTTCTAATCCCAAGCCGTGATTTTTGAGGTGCAGGATAGAGTTAGACTGCACTAGGTGATCTTTCTCCGCTACCAAGGCTGTTCATACTTGGTGACTTATGAGCTCTGTGCTGTGGGTGGAACCACCGTGATCGCAGGGCCACACTGGCGGCTCTGGTAAGACTTCCCTGCTTGCCTCTTCCTGCTTCTCTTCCTACACTGTTTGGCTAATGTCCTCTCTGCAGGGCAGGAACATAGCACCTAGACCCATTGCTGTTGGTCACGAGTCTGCTTCCCTCTTGCAGGCATGTTTTTTAATTGCATTTAGGGCCCACTGGATATTCCTGAATAATTTTCCCCTTTCAAGGTCCTTAATTATATCTTTGAAAATCACTTTGTCTTTAAAGACATTTACAGGTTCTCAGGAGTAGGACCTTGAACTATTTGGGGACCGTTTTCTTATTTTTAGATTACTAAAGGGCAAACACATGTAGGAGCCAGACAGTGCAAGAGCCCAGAGTGTGATTCATGCAGGCCAAACTGGAGTACGTGTCATGTGCTAGTCACCCCGGAGCTTTTCCTCCCACCCCCTTGTCTACTCCAGCCTCATGATTGCTTCTGTCCCTGCTGCTCAGTTACATTTGTCTATTTAGTGTCCCTACAGAGTGAAAACTCCTCTAAGTAGGGATTCATTTGCTCTGTTTGCCATCTTTCTCCCAATGCCAGGACAGTGCCAGTGAATGAATAGGGCCATGCTCTCTGCTTTTCTCGCCGGCCTCTCCTCCCTCTCACACATATCCATCCACCAAACGTCCTGAGCTTTTGTGCTTGTCTACTCGGTGTATTCTGCCTGAGATCGGCCACCTGCTGCTGCATCTGTCCAGCTTTTTTGGGCCTGGCTAGAACATTTAGACTCAGCTCACAAATGTGCTGCTTCTTCCTCAACCTGAATGCAGGAGGAGCTCGGCACTTGCTCTGTTTCTTGTCATCATGCTGTTTCCTGCATCTTGTCTTTTTCCTTTCTCCATCTCCATTCTTGAGGACAAAGGCCTTTCTACCCCATAGTCTCTTCAGGACCTGCCTGGGGTGCAGTATACATATTAACTGTTACGCTATCAAGAACACTTTTTAACTCACCCAGTCTGGTGATAAGTCATGCTGTTACTTTAAGAGTATTAGCATTTTTGCAGGATGGCATTAGATACAGGCAGCCTTGCCTCTGCTACAGAGATATGACGGAAGAGCTAACCGTTCTTGCCTTTGTCTCTCAGCTGTTCAGGGCAACAATGAAGTCTCCATGTGGGACATGGAGACTGGCGACAGGAGATTGACTCTCTGGGCCAGCAGCGCACCTCCACTGTCTGAGTTACAGGTATGTCACCCGTGTTTATTGCAAAGGACAATTGTTACCTCTGTCCTAAGCATGTTCAGGCATTTTATCTGGCATGATCTCTCATGAATTTTATTACATATTCAGGTATATCTGTTTTGTGTTCTTAATAACACAAACAGTCATGTGGCCAGTGTTGTATGTTTTCCAGTTCTTCTAGCTTGTAGGGTCTGCTCCATTGGCTATTAGTGATTTCACATTGGAGCTCCTTAGATGCAAATTAGGCAAAGCCTATTAATGTAGACTGCAGTCCTCTTACATATGCAGGGGATCCCCTGGCTTGGGTTTTGCCTTTACGTGGTGGTGTGAAAAGCCATATGCATTCACTGGAAAATACTCTTTGAATCTTGATCTTTTCCCAGGCTAGTGATCTGTGTTCTGGTTCTCCTGTGAATCTGTGTGTGGTACTGAGCTATAGCTCCTGGTCAGACCATGAGGGTTTAGAGTTAGTGTTGGGCCAAAACCCCAAAGCAAATTAAGGAGCATCTTTACCTTGTCACACACACACCTTTCTTAGGTCTCATACAAAGAAGCCCTGAAGTAATGGTTTTTATACTGTTTGTGACAGGATCAGAGTGTCTGGCCCAAGCTGACCTTGAGCTTGGCCTCTTCCCAGAGCACTGGAACTACTGGTGTGCACCACTATGCTTGGCCTGAGGGGACCCTGGAGACTGAGCTCAGGGCCTTGCTCGTCCTGAACTACACCTCCAGGCCTTCAAAGCAGGCAGATCCTAAAGTTCCCCCAACGATGAGAATCCGTTTCCACGGGTTGTATGTCTTGATGAAGTGCTTGTACAGCTATTGACAGCTCACTTCTACTAAAAATGATGTTGTCATTTGTCTTTTATGTTTCTTTCTTTCAAGCCTTCACCACACAGCGTGCATGGCATCTACTGTAGTCCTGCAGATGGAAACCCTATCCTGCTGACCGCTGGCTCAGACATGAAAATAAGGTGCAGTGTGATGAGGAGAGCCTCGGGTTGAAACATGGCAGCTATGACATTGTACCATTGATTCTAGAAAAATCTCTTCCTGATACACTGGAGATTTTATTACCATTTATTCCCTCTCCCCTAGGTTCTGGGACTTGGTTTCCCCAGAGAGGTCCTATGTTGTTGCGGGAAGTACAGGTTCCCCATCTGTCTCCTACTACAAGAAGATAATAGAAGGCACCGAGGTTGTCCAGGTGTGGACCTTCATTTCTTCTCATGTTTGTAGGCACAAAAATAGCTTTGATCAAGATTGATAGCTCAAGATTTCTTTGAAATTAAGACATGTATTTGACTTTTCTTTCTTCTGGGTGGGAAGAGTGGGCATGGAGACAGGGTTTGGCCACAGCTCAGTCACTGTTCTGCACCTCCCTCTGAGTCTCAGGGCTACAGGTGTGTGTCCCACTGCGTCTCACTCACCGCTCTCACAGTATACAAAGGATGAGGAGATACAGTAAAAAAAAAGTGCCTTACTGCTTTCCTTTTGCAGATGGGACAGGGAAGTCATTTGTCCAGGGTCACAGAGCTAACAAGCAGGACACTGAGGTCCTAGTATGGCCATTGCCCTTCAAAGCATGTGTTATTGATAGAAAATATCGGGTGTTCTGCCCAGAGCAGGCATCCCATCAGGGTTTAAAAATGCCAGACTATCAATACGCATGCAGACTATCTTGAGCCATTTATAAGTGTCTGTGCCTGCAGGCTGATGACTGGAAACCCAGGTCACTTTGGACTCTGACTCTGTGGCATAATGACCGTAAACCACGGTGTTGACTCCCTAGTTGTGGGAATGCTGTTGAGAGGTAGGACGAGGCACAAGTTTAACCGCAGGTTTTTGACCTCTACCCACTAAACAGGAAATTCAGAATAAGCAGAAGGTCGGACCGAGTGATGACACCCCTCGGCGGGGCCCGGAGTCTCTGCCTGTGGGACATCATGACATCATCACAGACATGGCCACCTTCCAGACCACTCAGGGCTTCATTGTGACTGCTTCTAGAGACGGGATTGTGAAGGTGTGGAAATAAGTCACGCCGACTTGTATAAAGTGCTGTAAAACTAGAAATGTACCATAGCTCAGGACAAAAAGGACTTTGAAGTGACTGTTACTGCTTCATGGCTGGACATGGGACAGAACAGGGTGAGAAGTGTAAAAAGGGAAGATGATATAACCAGTTTATTTTCTATGGAAATGATCGTAAGCCATTATGTAAACACACTTTTGTTATTATAAATGCTATTCAAACAGCAAGTAAACTCTATTCAAGCATCCTGAGAGTTGGGGTTTTTGGAGAAGTTCTTTAGGTAGTAAACAGGCAGGGGATGAACTCTGACCTGGGCTGTTGCTAGGCAGCAGACAGGACTCCTGGGGCTCTGCTCCTGGACTTGTATACTTTTGTCCCTCCTGTTGTACAGTTGCTCTCCTCTGTATCAGCTCAAGAGCAATGTGACTGTCCCTGGACACCATTATTGCAGGTCTGCCAAAAATTCCCACCAACTTGCTTTTTCCAATGGTAATTATTTACTAAGTGCTAGAAAAAATGCTCCAGGTAAAAACATTAATTCTCCTCATATTTCATTCTCTTCTCTTAGAAAAGGGTTTATGGTGTTCAGAATATTCCACTTTGAGATTAGTTACCTGAAGATAAACCTAGCTGACTAGATAATCCAAGTCTGAGGAATAGCATCTGTTATGCATTGGGCACATTTCATCTCTCTTCTTACACACCCCAGTTGGTTCCTGACAGTTTACATGTTCAGTCCAGGATCCAACACAGTTTCTGGATAGCTTACATTGCACAAGTGTGAGGAAGTGCTTGTCATTCAGAAAGGTTCTGACTGGACCATGTAGACTTTGGAAGCATGCATGACTGCTGCCTGGTTATACAGCTCTTATGCTGAGCTCATTCAGAGAGCCACAGGAGCTAGGGAGTTGTCCATGGAGAAAGGGCCTTGTGCATGGAGCTGTTGGATAAGCCATGCGCCTCAGGGTGCTGAGGATAAAGGGACGTTTGACAGACAGCTGCTCTCATTCTCCATTTAGTGCCCATTGCTCACACCTGTCCTGCAGATGATCCTCTTTGAAAGAAGGTTATTGATGGTGCACTTACAACTGATGGCTTAGTGTAGAGATAATGGGAGCCAGATCCATTGGGGCCAGTTGTAATTGACAGTGTAAGACAAGATGCTCCAGTAGTGCTCACAGTGCTTCTTGCCACGAACGGACCTTACTAAATTGAGGTTCGGCTTCGCTTTTTCCAGTTTCTACTATTTTGGAGACAGGAGTCAAACTTAGGAATTTGGTGTTTTAAATTCTTAGTTTTCAAGTGTGTGTGCACATGTGTGTGCAGTACCCTGGGGGACCAGAAGAGGATGTTTGATCCCCTGGAGCTGGAGTTACAGGCAGCTGTAAGCCACTCAGCTAAACTCCAGCTCTCTAACTGCTGGCCCAGCTCTGGCAATAAGAACTTTTAGGTTTTGATTTTTCGAAACAGGGTTTCTCTTTGTAGCCCTGGCTGTCCTGGAACTCACTCGCTCTGTAGACCAACCAGGCTGTCCTGGAATTCAGAGATCCACCTGCCTCTGCCTCCTGAGTGCTGAGATTAAAGGTATGAGCCACCACCTCCAGCCAGGAACTTTTTTTTTTTTAAATGAACTATTTGCAGCATTTTTCAGACCCCTAACCTGTTTAAAGGATTAAAAATATGATCCAAGATGCTAAAATAATTTTAATCACCAAGCAATATTTACAAAAGGTACTATACTTACCAACACAGGGGGAAAACAAAAAAAACATTTTCAAAATATCTTCAACAATAAGTAGAAAAGCGTCTACTCAACCAGTTAATTAGGAAAGTCCCTACTGTTACAAATGCCTCTAAGAACTGCCCCGCAGTTTGCTGTACTGAAACAGTGTTCCTGAGCCTCTAAGCACCGTTAGGATACAGGAAGCTGGCGTGCACCTGAGTACTAACTGACTTCACTCCTGGCTTTCATACTTCCCAGAAGGCGCAGGTGGCTGTCTCCATGCAGTTGCCTCAGGAATGGCAGCACAAAGGGTTAAAAAATGTTACTGCGCATGGCTCATCCACCCAGATTTCCTGAACAGGGTATAGAGAAGAGGATCTGAATATACTCTTCTGGCCTGCAGTGGTAGTAACCTACTTCCCACACAGCCCCTGTCCTTCCCGAAGACAGTGACATTCTGCCCGACTGCGCCATTGGTAACTGGGGATCCAGCTGTAAACTGAGGTAAGATCTGGGTGGTAGGCCTCAACACAGTGCCACTTTGATGTTTAGTTGTTGAAGATACCCCTACCCTAAGAAGAAAGATGGAGAAAGATTGGGACGGGGAGGCAAAGCCACCATAGAATGCTTGAGGGGCTGGGCTCTGAGACTCAACCCAGATTTCGGGATTTTTCTTACATCCCAAAGCTCATTTCATTTTCTTTCCGAGCTCCGCCAGTCCTGCTTCATGCCCCTCACTGAAGCCCAATGCTTTCGGCCCGGTGGGGTAAAGGGACTAAGTCTAATTCAAGACAGTATGCATTGCTACTTTTCTTGTCTAAGGAACATATAGATTAGTAAAAAATAATGACCAAAGCAAGGAAAAAAAGACCAGAAATCTACTGAAACAGCTTGGTAGGAAGAAAACCCATAAAACCCAGTCTACAAGCCTGACTCGGGTTCCTGGAGAACTGGAGTTTCCCAGTGAGTTTAGGAAGACATAACTGGAAAGGGTCACTCTCTGCTTCTTACCAGACCAGGCAAACCACTTCAGAAGGCCAGAGGCAACCTCCTGGCACAAGCCATCCCAGGCCAGCCAGCCTGCCCAGCCACTGCTGCTCTGAAATGGAAGTCCCAAAGGTCAGATTGCCAAAACCATGCCCCCAAACAGGCATCCATTTCTAGGGTAAATGTTTGCTAACTCCACAACATTGAAGCCCTATTATTAAACCGATGAGCATTAAACCATAGCACATGGAAGACAGAGCAGAGGGTTGCAATTAAGAGTTTACATTGGCCCATGTCCACATGCATACACTGTTAAAAAAAAATCAACTTCAAAATTATGTCTCCATTCAACTTTCAAAACATGTGTGTGTGTGTGTGGTGTGTTCTTCCATCTCCTCATAGTTATGCTAGAATTGTCTGGAGTTGGCAAGTAAACATACAAACTTAATCCCACGAGTGTAGGGGGTCAAGGCACCTGATTGCCTATAGCCACTGGCTTGTTCTTCCCTCCCGAGCAGTTCTTGGATGCTGGTGAGCAGCCCGGTTAAGAGTTCGGGATCAGGAGTGGATCTGGTGCTAAGAGTCTGACCGTGGCTAACCTGTTCAGTCACTTCGTTTACCGAGTTTGGATGTAGCTTTCATCGCTTCTTTCCCCTGTTTAAAGGCATAGCGTGTGCTTCTGGAAAGACTTGAAATAGCAGCTCTGCCCCCTCTCAGCAGACTTGAAAGGCGTTTTTTATCTTGAAAGAGCTTTGCTGCCTCTGCTGCGTGGTCTTTAAGGTTGGCTTTCTGTGGTCCCGGAACAAAGCTGCACAACAAAAGGAGAGACCAGCACACGTGAGGCCGAGCCCGACCAGCCCAACTGGCTCCATGGTAACCTTTCTTCCTAAGCCATTATACCCACTTCTTCATCCTACCCCTCCAGGGTAAATGTAAGAAATTTTTGAAGTAGAAATTTATATTGGCCTCTCATGGTGGTGATAATACAGGGGGAGAAGAGGAAGGAGAGAGAACACTAAAGAATTTCGAAAAGCCATATACAATCATTTCATAAGTGTATTTAAAAAGGTATGCATGTGCATATGTGTACCTGCATATATCTATGTGTTGTATGTGTACCTACACAGATATGTGCGTATATCTATTTTTATCAGGTACACTACATGAGGTGATTGATGCTGTCCCTAAGAGCTATGCCCTCATCTAGCAAAACCCGCAGTGCCAGTCTTAGGAAACGCCCCCTTCGAGTTGTTGGTCAGGAGAATACAAGTTTCCATAGCAACGTGGGCTATTGCCCTTGCTCTTGGTTGCCTTTGAGAACCTGAAGGTAAGAGCCTATTGCTGAAGACACTTTGGGCAGGGGCACTTAGAGGCATTTGACTGGACCTGATCTAGAAGCAGCCTGCCTGAAGAACTGCCAAGGGGGAGGGGCAACCGGTAGTCCTACCCAGTGAAAGCCTATTAGCTGCAGGGACCTGGCAGCAAGATGTCCCCAAGGGTGCAGTAGTGGCCCCTCTTGTTGGGCAGCTAACAGCTCTCTATTTGATCATGAGGCCTGCTCAGTGGGAGAGAGAGAATTTACACCTATTACTGTAAACTTGGCCAACTACCCATGGCTGGAGAGGCCATAGACTCTAGAGAGAGTTCTGCTGCCCTTTTCCTAAGTGAATACAATTCCAAATTATTCTGAGTACCTGTCTTTATATCCACAGACAAGTGTATATAAGAAGTTTCCTTTTGCAACAGACCTGTTCAAAATACAGACAACACATATCTCTGGGGTACCCAACCCCAATGGACAGATCTGCAATGCAGTCCCTGTACTGCTTAGGGAACACTGTGAAAGAGGGTGGAAAGATTTTAAAAACCAGAGGACCAGGATGCCTGCTGTTTCAGAGTCCCTTAGTCATGACGGGGAAAACCTACCCATGAACTCTCAACCACGTGCTTACATGAACCAGTCCAACATGCTGATACCACCAGTTGAATTCCAACAGGGATGGGCAAAAGTCACATGCTCCCATCCTTAGATGAAGAGCTACAGCTGGCCAGTGGCTTCTGAGAGGGAGAAGCAGCTTCTAGGACAAGCTCCTGCATAGGTTGTCCAGTTGTAAGTGGTCAACCCTAGCAATGCTAGATGGACCCAGAGGTTGTATATACATGTGTATACACACACACACACACACACACACAATGAATCATGAGTTGGGGAGGAGATATGGAAGGAGCTGGGCGTGTTAAGTGATAAAGATGCAGTATTCATGTATGGAGTTCTCTAAAATCTTAAATTTTCTTACATTTATACAATGCTTTTGGTCATATTCGCCCACCACTACCCTCCTGTTTCCTTGAGTGCCCATCATCCCATTGTCTCCCTAACTTAATGTCCTTTTTTTTGGTCATTAATAACCCTGAATTCAGTTAGTGCTGCCCGCATGCCCATGGATGTGCATCCGCTGGACTGTGGGCAGCCCACCATCCAATGGCCACTTTGGTAAAGGAGCACGACTCTTTGCAAAGGATTTCTTCTGAGTCTAAATAGCACTGTTCTCCGGCTTGGCTAGCTCATCTGTGTTTCTTCCCCACCTTTTCCCACTTGTTTCTTTGATTATGTCCCATCCCTTAGGTGTAAGAACAGCACAGCTGGAGAGGTGGCAGTTTGGTTCCCAGCACCCGTGTAGGGCAGCTCACCCATCTTACCCCAGCTCTAGGGCATCCAACACCTTTAGCCTTTGAAGCCACCATACTGCGCACACCCACCATGGAGATATATACATATAGTTAAAAATAAATCTTTTAAGAAATCATTAGATTGGCACTACTTCTAAGACCAGCCCTGGCACCTTTTCCACAAAGGGTCAAACATGTTAAAATCCTTTCTTTGTGTTGTTTTGTTTGGGACTAGGGTTGTATGTGTGTTCCTATGTGTGTGCATGCCCATGGGTGCACATGTGGAGGGCAGAGGACATGCCTGGTATTGGCCCTCAGGCATCTTCAGCTTTGGTTTGAGACAGCTGACTGGTAACAAGTGGCCGGTGAGCTCCAGGTGTCCTTGCATCTGCCTCTTACGTGAGGTCTGGGGATCCAAATCCAGGCCCTCTGTGCTTACACGGCCAGTGCTTCATTTAAGTGCTGGGCCCATGCCTTGGCCCTGAGGGTTATTCTTTCTACTGTTACAGATGGGCTTTTGTATTTGATAAAACATTTAATAAGCATCTTAGTAAGGATCGCTTAACTACCTAGGTTTTGTTTTTTTTGTTTTTCTTCTACGTGTCTTGTTTGGGAGAATACTTTGCTGGTTGGTAACTCCAACAACAGGCATTCATGGCAGAAATGCGGATAAAATAATTCAGATTTTCAACTGAAGCCTAGCTCTAGTGAAGCTTATAGAAAGCAAGATGTGGCATGTTCTAGATAAAACGGGAGTGGACAGGTACTGACTGTCGCTTTCCATTCCTTTTGGTCACAGATTCCTCCATCTGTGTAAATAAAAGGGAGGCAGCCATGCTATGCTTCCTGAGGAGAGGCAGTGGGATGAGTGGCACAGATAAGATTGCTTCTATTTCTAAGTTTGTGTGTGTGTGTGTGTGTGTGTGTGTGTGTGTGTGTACACCCATATACATATTGTGCATCCAGAAAATGTACTTGAGAAAGCAAATGTGCAGCAGATGTGTTGTTCATGTGGCAGGGGTGGCCATCCATTTTTACCATCCACCAATTTAGGCTCTGCCTGTCTCTGCTTTGGAGTCTGGCACAGTACGTAGGCAGCTTTGTGTCTTTAGTAAAAGCAAATCTTGGAGTGGAGCTAAGTGCTTACACAAAGCTGTCCTATGGTCTCGCCCTCTGGCCATCTGTCTTGGTTGCCTGTGTCGAGAGTCCACACCTCTCTGCTACAGACCAGCTTTGGCATGTTTCCTCAAATCCACAGCTAATCCCAAGGCACAGCATTCTCGGGGTGGCATCTCATCTGTCTGGCCAGCCCCTGTGCCTAGCAGTCAGTCTCCTCAATTGCATGTTCCTCTTTGCCTCGCTCCTCTTGAAAGACCCAGGAGGGGAGCTTCAAAAGCAGCCCCGACTGCTTTCATCACAATCTTGGGTTACTTGGGGAAGACCTGGGGAGTTCCAGGTGATTACACCACCAGGGAGTTCATGGACAGCTCAATTCCTTGATGCCCCAGCCACTTGGCCACTTCAGATTCACAGGAGAAGCTGAGCCTCCTCTGTATCAAGGGCACCGTGGAGGAGAGATTCCCTGTTTAAACGCCCCGAGGATTCTGTCTTCCCACTTGATCCTGTCTTCAAACAAAGCCATTTCTAAAATTGCCTCCTGAGTGTGTCGGTTAGCGGTGACACCTGCCTTTGCAGTTGGAGCTGGCTGCAAATTTGTCGAGCCCAGTACGATGAACACTTAAGCCTCTGCATCAGAAGGCAGAGGAACAGCAGTTTCTCCTACGGCTGTTCCTCCCTCCCTTGCCATGACAGTTTTTTCATTTGTTTTTGATGTTGGGCTCTAGCATGGAGACACAGTATCTTCTGGTGACCCCATCCCACACAAGTCCCCCCCCCCCGTGAAGGGAATGGGAAAGGGAGGCCAGGGGAACCGGAAGATGCTCAGTCACTGGAATGTGGAAACTGGGGAGGCAGCAGTAGGGGGGTTTCAAGTGAACAGAGGCTCTGAGCCCCCAGTGAGGGATTTCTTTTTCCATCACTTAGAAAACCCAAAATTCAAAACCAACAGCAGTTACAGTGAGCTAAGCCTAGGTGCACTGCCCTGCAGAGTTCCTTGAAGCTGCCACACCTGCCTCAGCCCAAGGATCAGTCCAGTCAACTCTAAACAGTACCAGGCACCCACAGCAGGGGGCGCCATACTCCTCTTGGACTAGCTTCACGGCCGCTTTACGCTGGACTTCAGGAAACATTTGCTGCTGGACAGTTCCCTTGCTCGCTTCCAGGCTGGAGGGAAGCCAGAGCCTCCATCCAGGCAGGGAGCTTCTCAGGGGTCCTTAGCATCAGGGCTGGGAATGCCTGCCCAGTCCAGATGATCACCCAGTGCACACACTCCAAGGGAGGCACACCAAGCCTTCCCTAATGCTAATGGTGTCTGTCTAAGCATGAGTCAGGCAATGGTGCTTGGCCATGGCCTACAGCGGGGTGTTAGTGCAGTCCCTTACCAAAGAATCGGATCCCCAGAACCCATTAAACTGGGTTCTGCAGCCCCTTAAGTCCAGCATGGCAGGAGGTGAAGATGCTAACCCTGGAGCGAGCCTGCCAGTCACACTTGCTAGATCACCACGCTGCCTCAGGGAGGGAATATGCCCCATACAGGAGGAGACTGATCAAGGACGACACCTGACTCAGGCTTCTACATGTGCATACAAGTGTACACATTCATGCACATCACACACAGAAAGAGGAAGTCATTTATACTGTGGTAGCAACCATTTTACATGCTATTCTTAAAATTCTTTATCAAACTTCTCTTAAAGACCTTCTCTTCTACACACCAGGAAGCCCATCCAATCACATCAGTGTATTGTCCATACTCAAATCTCCCCAGATGTTTCCAAATCATGGTTATATTAGCCTTTTCTTTCTGATCTAGGATCGAGTTAAAGTTCAGAGAATTCCGGTTGGCTTCCCTGTCTCTAGTTCTCTCACCCCAAAACTCATCCTTAACCCTTCATTCATGATGCAAGACCTACAGTCTAACAGTTCCACATCCTGGGGTTGCCCAGTGATGATCTCCTCATTAACCTCTGGTCCAGCATTTCCGGCAAGAACTTCACACAGGCGATAACTGTGTGTCCCACTCGGTCACCTCAGACTGCACTGACCACACATAACACCCGCACCTCAGAAGTCATGCAGTACCAGCTGTGCACACCCGATAACTTGAGGTAGGTTCCTGGGTCCCATAGTGCATGCTAGAGACCCGACTCCCTGAAGCTGGACTCTGACATCGCAGGAGCCTATGCTCCTGTGCATACCATGCATACAGCGATACATCAGATAAATCAGTGTGCTTTCTATTCAGTGCCTTCTTTCTGGGCTTGCTGTCCGAGACTAGGCTCGTGAGAGTCAGACCATCTCACCCTCTAGACATGACACTGGCTGGGGGGGGGGGGGGAGGGGGTGTTTGGTTTGGTTTTAACTGTGTTTTTGCTTCCCTGGATTATCTCCATTGTCTTGAGCTGGGCTTGGTCTTTCCTTGCCTGATCCTGAGTGTGTCTTAGGCACCAAGAAACCCCACTTCCTTTGAGTACATGATGCTGTTTAAAAAGCGAGATCTGGCCACTGGGCATGCTTGCAGCCACTGAAGTGTCCCACTGGGTGTTTTGTTTCAACAATTGGATTTTTCATTTAAAAGAGGAAAAAACCCTCTATTTGGTTATCTCCAGATCTACTTGGTCATTTAAAAACCGTCTCTAGTTTCCTCAATTCATAGTTTAATATGCTGTGACACATTTCTGACTGGCTAAAATGGGTGAGGGGAGAGAGGGAAAGAGGAGGAAATGAGAAATCAGGAGGGTTTCACACCTACCTAAACCGTCACACCCAGCACTTGGAACATACCTTCGAAACTGGCGTGGGGGCGGCTTCAGATCCCTAGAGCTGAGTCTGTTGCACTTGGCTTTGAGGTTGACCGGTGGATACTTGTTTATCCCATCTAGAAAGAGAAAGGCTCCGGTAAAGCTCTCCATCAGTATGTCTGTTCTGTACAGTATCATGTCAGTTGCCAATGTCCATCCAAAGATTGGGTCATAGGGCATGAGAAATGTTTCAGAGAAGCCCCCAAACTATGTTTGGAAAATAAGTCTCTAGTGAATATGTTGGTGAATTCAAACAACTTTTCATTAAAATGCCTGTAGCTCCTAA
This sequence comes from Mus pahari, assembly GCF_900095145.1. Lineage (NCBI taxonomy): Eukaryota > Metazoa > Chordata > Mammalia > Rodentia > Muridae > Mus > Mus pahari. The sequence goes on from NC_034599.1 coordinate 98,872,534, forward strand.
CGTCATTATGAAACATAACACAAGGCAGGCAGCTAATAATGCTCTTGCTTTTGATAGGAACTCATTAGAGTATTTTTTTATTTGTTTTTGTGGCATATCCAAATGCGAAGGGAACAGGGTATTCCCTTTATGGTCTTTATGTTAGCAACACACTACATGCCTTTGGGTTCAATTCACCGTCTCACTTCATTTGGAAGAATATTAATTTTTCATAACTATAAAGCATGCTTTAATCCATTTGAAAATGCAAAGCTTTTTTTTTTAACAGAGAAAATTTTAAAATGTGTTATGCATGCCTGAAAGCGTGAAGTCAAAAAGATTTGTTAAGCAAATACTTTTCTGGAAAAGCCAGGCCTGGTGTCAAGTACTTATAATCCTGGCACCGGGGAGGTGACAAAAAGATAGGATTTACTGGCGATGCTGGGTTATACTGGCCAGCCAGCTTAGCCTACTGGTCAAGTTCTGCATCGCTGAGAAGCTCTGTCTCCAAAGGATGGTGCCTGAGAAATGACACCGGAGCCTGTCTTCTGGCTCACACGTGTACATGTGGTACGCGCGCGCGCACACACACACACACACACACACACACACACACACACACACACACACACAGCCTCTTGCTGGTTGAGTAGGGTTCTTCCAACAAACAGGCATGTCCTGGGCTGCAACAGGGCATATCTTCAAAACTGCTCTTATAAGAAGGGTAGTATGCTGTACCATATGGCCTCTTACGGTGCTGTACCTGATCTTCAGGGTTTTTGTCTTACACAGGAGTTTCATTTTGAGATGGGGACTTACTAAGTGGCTTGGGCTGGCTTTGGATTTACAGCAATCCTCCTGTCTCTGCCTCTTCAAGGCAAAAGTTACAGGTGTGTGCTGGGCCTACCAGATCTGGCTTGGGGATAACTTTTTCTTCTTTGAACAATATGTAGAAGGTTGCTGACTCAGCAGCTTTGCCTCCATTAGGGAATGGGCTGCTCTGAAGTGGACCATGCCCTACTGTCCAATGAGTCGCAGACACTTCGAAGGCGTCTGAAGCTTCAGAGGGCATCTGGCCAAGTCTATTCTTTAAGCCTGGCACCTGTGCAGCCAGTGGCTCAGAGTAGATGACCAGCAATTACAATTGTGTTGAATGGGCATGACCATGGGCCTGTGGTCGAAGTCACTTCCTGCAGTTTTGCAGCTGTGTTTTAAAGAGGCACTTTCTAGATGTCACAGCTTTGGAAATGGGGTAGGCAGCTGTATCACACTCATTGTTCAGAACACTTTCTCTATCTCCCATGAGTCTCACCTGCTCTTAGCTTAAAACATTTCCGCTTTTGTCCTCAGAGGGAGGGGCTGCTCATCTGATCATGTGACTGGATGCCCAGGCATGGAATAGCACGTAGAATTCTGGGGTACCAGGTAGGGAGTCTCAAGGCAGATCTTGCCCCCCAGCCTTGTGGGCCATCAAGCATGCTTCTTTTTGAGTATACCAGAGACTTACCAAGTGGTCTTTTGTTCAACCCTTAAAGATTTCCTTCAGGGTGGCCCCTTCCCCTGAGCTCCTCTTTGGGGTGTCTGTCCCAGAATCTATGGAAATGAATCTCACGTTGGGGGGGGGGGACTCACTACTCCCATACCCGTGTTTCCAAAACCTTGTATGTGTGTTTCCTGGGAGCTCGGGTAAGATACACATTCTGTTTGGGAGCATCTGGGTGGGGCTGAAGCCTGCGTGTCTAACCAGCCTCAGCTGGTAGCTGGTGCTACTCACACTGAGTAGGATTTGCTCTCAACCCCACCAGCAGTCTCTCTGTGCCGCTCAGCACACCTGCAGCCTCAACCCGCCTCGCTCTTCAGTACAAGGACAGTTTTAGGAACTAGCCAGGCACTGGAACGTGCCTTCCTCGGCCTGTGCATTCCTGTCTCCTTATCTACACTCCCTTGGACAAGAGTCAGCAGGCTCTGAAAACAGATACGGTTACCCACTGCCCTTCCACCTTCAGCCTCGTATCTGGGCATGGCTCCTCGGCTATCCTGCTGCATCCAAAATGGACTGCAGATTTCTCAGGACTCCCAGCCAAGAAAAACAACCCATGCTTGTCTCCTCACAGGCACAGTTGTTCTCGTGAGTGACTCCTACGAGGTCATGAAGTTGGGAGAAAGTTATGCAAAGCCATGCCTTTCATTCTGACTGATAAAACGGTATCTTTTAACACTCCTAGCTCAGACGTTGGAACTTGTCCAAGCAAAGCCAAGAATTGTTTCTGTTTTTCTCTGGCTTCTCTGTGTGTGTGCTAACTGCAAAAACCTCTTACCAAAGAGGGCAGCTTGCTAGGGAGCCCGAGTCCAGGCTGTGATTTCACACACCCCAGACTACACCTCTCCGTGCAGACAGATGTGTGGACAGCTGCTTGTTATGATTGCTTCTCCATAGGAACCAGAGGCATAAAAAATAATGATGAGCCAGAAAATTAAATGCTTAGGAACCAGAGTGTCCTCCCTTCCACCATCCATTATTACATATTTTCCTCTCTGACCCTGCAATGCCCTTGAAGACAAACAAGAGGTGTCCACGAATGCACACCAGCACATCGCCCTTCCGGGGAATACCGAACAGGCTCTTATGTACAGGAACAGTTTTATGACTTACGTCTGATGGAGTTTATAAAGGACTTCACAAACTTTACGCTGTATCCGTGGTCAGGTTTATGAATTCGGCCAAGCTGGATCAAGTGCTGGTCTACAGGGTGGCTGGCCAGGTCTTCCAGTTCTTTGTCATCCCAGTCAGGGCCCACGGAAAACACAAAGAGGGCATACCCATGACATTTGGCTCGTAGGGACTCTTTCTTTAAAGTTTCTGCATCCAGGTGGCTGGTTTCCCCAGCAGATATCACAAATATGACTTTGTTTCGTCTCAAATTGGGGGCAGTTAGAAAGACATTGTCCAGTGCCCACCCGAGGGCGTGGCCAAGGAAAGCATCTCCAGTCAGCTGCTGGAGTGCCTGCTCCACGTGTCTCTTCATGAGACGCTTACTGCTATAGGTGGTTAGGTTGAACTCACTTCTAACCGGACTCCTCTGGGTGTTGGGTAGGAAGTCGAGGGGAGCGTGGCTCAGTAGGGCCACCCTGTCTCCAGTGACAGATGTCTCTGGCTCTGAAGTGATTTCGAAGTGATCTAGCAGTGCCTCCAGAAAGTCTCTCATGTCTTCAAACTCTGCACTTCCCACATGCCGAGAGCCATCCAGTAGGAATGCAGTATCCAGGTAGGACTGAATGGGAGGTGGTCTGGCTTGGTCACAAGAAGCATCCGGCTTGCAGAGATCTGCAAACCAAGTCATTTAGAGTTACAAAGCAGATCGAGACAAAGAGTGGCAAGATTCTACCCACTCAGCTATTTTAGCATGTAGGAACTACATAGACTTTGCTCATAAAATAGTTATGTCTTTGACATCAAGAGTGAGAGTTTATCACCAAGATGTCCAGATCTGATACCAGCTGAGTCCTTGACTCCATGCTACCAGTTTTTAAGTTGTGTTCTATTGAAGTTTAATCTTGACTATTGTGTGTATAAAGTTTGAAGTGAGCAATTTGTACCCTGGTGTAAGAACACACTGTAAGAGAACTTCTAGTGTTGACAGTGTGCAGGCTAAACCAAGGGCCTTAATCACAACACTAGCTGTGAAAAACTCATCTGCTTTCAAAATTAAGCTTCAAAAGGCAATGCATCTTTTATTTCAACTTAAGAGTTCATAACTTCATACCCCTTATAAAAATGTTCTTCCATAAAGTGAAGTCATTTTTATAAATATGCCTCTCTCATTGTGCATGCATAGCAAAGAAAAACAGAGAGTGGATTTTATTGAATGTGACCACAATGAATGAATGGGGGGGATATGATAAATTAGAAATGAGAGGATTCTAGAATTCACTTAATCTATTTTCATAGAGCCCACTGAAGCAGGCAAGTACATTCACAATGGATGCACTATATTTCTAGAAGTTTCTGTCAATGATGTTTTTAACATTTACTTATTTGTTATATCCATGGGTACACATAGCCCAGCATGTGTGTGAAGGCAAAGGAGGACTGTCAAGAGCCAGTCTCCTCCTTCCACGTGAGTCCTAGGGATTGAACTCAAATCGTCATGTTTGCAGAAGGGCCCCTTACCCGCTGAGCTAGATTGCTTATCGTTGGAGATAAGGACACATGAGGTACGGGGGGGGGGGGGGTCCCTTCACCTGAGAGCTGGGATGCCCAGGTTCTGGTCTTATCACATAACAAACATGACGTCCCTTCTGACCCAGATGCTAAGGGTCTGTCTAGTTTGTAAGTGAATGAGATGACTGAGGGCAAGAATGGGTTCCTTAGAAACCAAAGGGGAAGTTAGAAATGAAGTAACAAGCATACTGATGGAAATTAGATATCAGCATGGACCATAAAAACCAACTATTAAGTGGAAAAAATCTAATGGCTAACATGCAGATCCTGTGGGTATAGAAAACTTCCCATCTTCATGCTTGTTCATGGACTCAATAAAGATGGCTCAGCCGAAGTCCCTTACTGAAGTTTAGTGACATTTTATGACTCTGAATAGTGGTCAGATGATGGAATAGTCACCTGTGTGACTTAAATCAGGGACAGCAGGCTGCCCATTCACTCTGTTCTGTGGGGTTTTTAATTGCAGGAAATGACAGCCAAAATATCTTCCATTATATGTCTGTGAGACAAAGCAAGGGTTTAAGCCAAGGCGCAGAGCCAAAAGCTTATCCCCTGTCACATATGTGCAGTTAACGACTGTGCACACTGTTGGAGCGGACATGCCCAGGGGCGCAGCTAAGAGCATATGAGCTGGATCCTAGCACTTCCCCAGTCTATTTGAGGGAGAGCACTAGGATCCAAAACTTCCCAGTACAATCCACAGGACTAGAGGGTGTGAGCAGAAAGCTTAAATCCGGGGCTGTAGAGGGGGACTGAAAAGGAATCTGGGAACTGTCTGCCCCCTTCTCAGAATCACTCTCTCCAGGTGAGGTCATCTATACAGCACAGCCCAGCATCCCACTGATGGTGCATGGAGAAGGTCTCATACTGTCTTTCCCCAGGTCTAAATGGAGAGTTTCAGGGAATAGAATGAGACTCTGAGTCTGCGAAAATTAAAGGCACTTTGGAGCCAGCTTTCCTGGGTTGTGGGACCCTGAGGAAAATATCACATTTCTCTCAATTTGATCTCCCTCATCTGTACAATGTTACTAATAATAGTTCAAACATTTCAGTGTGGTTATAAGCCTAGACTGACACAATTTATGTAAACCAATTAAAACCGTGCTGAGAGCGTAAGAAACCCAGTAGCCGGAGTCTGAACTGTCACCACAAGAGCCAGCATCAGGCAGAAAAATGAGAGCAGTGGACAGACTAGAGCAGACACGTGGGAACTGCCTGCTGTCATGACTACCTGTAACCCCAGTGGCTCCCGCATGGTTACGGAACATACAGATGGAAGAGGAGAGAGGCTGTTTCCAGCTAGACCAACAGACTGTGCACCACAATCAATACTGCAAATCTTTTTGTTGCCTAACTCTCGGGAGCCTAGGAAGACTCCTGAATGAGGATGTATGAGTTGCTGTCTTCCACTCCTACTGCACTGAAAAACAATTCCCAACCAGGAAGGAAGGTGCCAGGTTGCTCCAAAGCCTTTGGGGCCAGGTGTGTGTGCGTGTGCGTGCGTGTGTGTGTGTGTGTGTGTGTGTGTGTGTGTGTGTGTGTACATTTGAGATTTAGAAAACATATAAAATCCTTTATAGCATGAAAAACTTGGCAAGGAGATAGGCTAAGGTTTTTGTTTTGTTTTTCAATTATACTGTTTCCTGAAAGCTGCACTAAAGTAGAAGGGCCAGGAGTATAACCTTCCTGCTAGGGTGCATTGGAAGGGCCCTGCAGGCTGAGCAGAGGGGCTCCATGTGTGGAAGATCCAGTGTGCGTCCCAAGCCCCAATGAGGCCTTCCCTAGGTCATGCCTATCCCTATGGCCAAGTTCCAGCTGCTCCTGCCAATGGTGACTCAACACACTGAGCAGGCCTGATTAAATTCACTTCTTCCCGTGGGCCTCACCATAGCAGAAAGTGCACCGCTGGAGTCTCTCTAACGCTGGCACTTCATCAGACCCGGAGGGAACCACAATGACTTGGAATGTGCCAGTGTCATCAATCTGGAAGAAGGCAGAAGCAAGAGAAAGAACTGCTTAGCGGGTTGGGATGTAGGAGCCTTCCAGCACTATTTGAGAGCTGAGGTCAGGGGAGGGCAACCCCACAAGGATGCTGGGAGATGGACCAGCTGGTTTTAACCCTCAAATCTTCCTTTAGCTGTTAAAGGGGAATTCTATTACTCGATCTAACAGAGAATGTCCAGAGCTCACCACCATGAAGCAGTCAGTGGCACACAGTGGATGAAATGGGTCAGCAGAGAGCATAAAGCATTTCCTATCCATATCACCCAGCCATCTGGGGGGAATTCCCCATCCTTATTCTTCATATAGAGCAACTGAAGCTTAGAGAAATATTAACACTGTCAAGAGAGACTGCCTACACTCAAGTCAGTTATGGAAAAGAATGAGACCCCCCACCCCTGGCCCCTACCCTCCTGCTCCTGCACCTCACACCAAGTCCCAGGAAACCAAGGGCTGCTCTTTATAATGCAGGCAAATTGACAACCAAAATTAGCTGTGACATTGTTTTAACGTTCTCTTGTGAGCTGAGTATCACAGAAGCAGGCTCAGGCCCAGGCCCAGGTGGCTTTCTTCCCTGAAACATCCTAGGCATTCCACAGCGGCAACACATCATAGCCCATCTAGGACACTACAGGATGCAGTCTTGACTCTGCCCTAGCAGGAAAGACTCCGCACTGTTGGTGGTTCTGAGAGGCATCCACAGTGTTCTAAGTAAACCACACCTTTGGCCCACCTGAACCATGATGAGTGACTGGTGACCAAGCCAGGACCTGCTCAGAGAGCACGAAGAGCAGACAAGGATGTGCCCACTGACCAAGATTAGCAAACTTGCCCATCAACTGTGAGATGACTGATAGGTGAAGAAAAATAGTGATCCTATCCTGTGGCTAAGGTGGGTCAGACGGTGTTTGTTTCCCAGGGAATCATTCCTAGACTAACAAGTAAATAGCTCTCCTCTCTCCCGAGGGAGCCTTGGTCCCACACTTAATCCACAAAAGTGTAATAACAGATGTCCTGGGTACTCGGGCTACACCATTTCTCTGACCAGAGCCAACTGGACCATGGCAGGGCATCTGAACTGTTCTTTTAGGAGTTGAGAATCGGAGTCCTGAGGGCTACAAGACTGTCTAGAGAGCAGCAGTTCTCAACCTTCTTAGTGCTCTGATCCTTTTAATACGGCTCCTCATCTTGGGGAGACCCTCAACCATAAATTATCTCGGTTGCTACTTCATAGCTACAATTTTGCTACTATTATGAATCGTAATGTAAATACCCACTTAACAATAGTCTTAGACAGCCATTATAAAAGAATCATTCAACCCCCAAAGGGGTTTTGACCCACAGGTTGTGAACCAATGATCTAGTATTAACCATATGCAGTTACACAGTGGGCTATATTCTATCTGGTGGACCAAGGAATGAGGGACATTAGAAGAAAGGAGGAGGGCATCTCCCCAAGACTTAGCCCTATCTCTGCCCATTTGTTTTTAAATCTCACACTGAGCAGATGGAGGGGTCTGTGTTCATCAGCTTCCTCTCCAGCTGCCCACTGCTTCACCTTGGTATTCTTCCTGGGTTAGAGGTAAAGGCTTGGAGCTCTTGTGAGAACTGAAGGTGTAGGTTATATTTCTAGACCCGAGTCCGTGGAGAAAGGAGCAGAGTGCCCCAGAGATGGACGAGGAATCAGAAGGCAATAAAAGCAAGCATATCATGTCCCAAGGGGATGGCCATGGAGGTTGGGCAGGGAGGGGCACAGGGGCTAGAGTGACATCAATGGGACATCGTGCAGTGGAATGCAATGCTCGGCCTCCTCTTGCCATCTTCAGTAGTATCTGTGTCACTCATGGACTGTGCAAATGTCTTCTTGTAAAGAGTGACTAGAAACCCAGCCAGTCAGCTCAGAGAGGGTGGGAAGGACATGCAGGGCGGGGGTGAGCCGTAAGGATTTTTCTTGCTGCCCATCATGATACTGAATAAGCCTGAAGAAGATTTAGAAACCACATAAGCCAGCTTCAGTACTTTACAGGCAAGGAAAGGGAGCCCGGATAGGCGTGGGGTCCAGAAGGCTTTAGCCCCAGGTTTGTTCTTCCCTCACAAGGACCAGCTTCCATGCTCCAGCAGCTTTTATGTCCTAGCTGTGTATCAGTGTGTCCTTTCGTAATTAAGAGTGATGTTTCTCGGGAGATTGTCCAGGGAATGTTGTCATCTGCTAACTAGCTTTGTGTTCTATGTGTCTACAGTGTAACAACTTCCACATTTCTGGCAATGACCCTGCCTAATAATGGATGCTCACATTTAATCATGTATCCACACAAGGATATATAACGGGACACAAATCTTCCTCACAGCTTCTAATGAGCTGCTCCATTAGGAAGAGTCCACTGGCGACCTTCATGCTCCTGACACCCCAGAAAGTAATCTCTTCATACAGTTTGAAAGATGTTGTTTTAGGGATCACTGATCCCGTTGCTTAGCATGGGGTTGCTGTAGTATAAAAGAAAGAAAGAAAGAAAGAAAGAAAGAAAGAAAGAAAGAAAGAAAGAAAGAAAGAAAGAAAGAAAGAAAGAAAGAGAGAGAAAAGAAAAAAAAAAAGAAACCCTGAACTGAATGTCAGCTGGGGATTTAAAATGTAAGTTTCTGTGTTTCTCTTATTGCTTCTTTTCTTGAAAAAATGCAAAGATGCACCAGCGTGGCTGAGAGTACGGCTAACAAGGCTGCAGACCAAGTGTGGGCATCCCTGGGTGATTGTGTGATTTTTCTCTCATAGTCATCACAGGACTCCATAAGATGGCACATACAAAAGAGATGGCATTCTATTATGCTGGAGAGTTTTCTTTAGAATGCACAGCGAGAGTTGGGGAGGTCAGCTGTGTTAGCAAGGCTTATGTCCACTTGACACAGCTAGAGTTCTGTGAGACATGGGACCCACCGCTGAGAAAACAGTTGCTCCCTAGAGGCAAGTTTGTGTGTGTGTGTGTGTGGGGGGGGGTATTGTCTTGATTAATGGCTGAGGTGAGAAGGCCCATCCCACAAGGAGTGGTGCCACCCCTGGACAGGTAGATCTGGGTGCTATAAGAAATCAGACAGAGCAACCCACAGGAAGCCAGCCAATAAGCAGCACTCCTCCATGGCCTCTGCGTCAGCTCCTGCCTCCAGGTTCCTGCCGGCATTAACTTTCTGCCCTGACTTCCTGCTATGATGGATTAGAATGTGAAACTGTAAACACAGTAAACCTGTTCCTGGCCAAGTTGCTTTTGACCATGGTGTTTCGTCACAGCACTTGAAACCCGGAGGGTGATTGGGGCTTTAGAGCCCCTGACACAACAGCACAGGTACCAGATCTCAGCTGGGCCTTTGTGGGGAATTGCAGGCTGGTCTCCAGTCGGGCTGAGGTCTGAACCCCGGAATAGTCATAGTTCACCTAAATGACACAGTAGGCATTCCCTCATGCTCCTGGAGCTCTGGCCCCTGCCTAAGTTACCGCCCCCCACAGCCCCCACAAGAGAAGCATGGTTGGTAGTCACGTAGGCAATGGTCCAAGCTTCTGACCTTCAGGCTAAACTCCTCCCCAGTTACCTAGCAACAGTAAAGACCATAAAAGGGCTGTTCATCCCCACCTCACTCTCTTCTTACTCTTACTTGTCTCCCTCTTACCCCTCACTTTCTCCCCCCTCTCCTCTTTGTCTTCTTTCCTCTCTCCTTTCTCTTTCTTTGTCTTCTCTTCTCTCTCCTCTCCCTTACTCTCTCTCTAGACTTCTCTCTCTCTCTCTCTCTCTCTCTCTCTCTCTCTCTCTCTCTCTCTTCTCTCTCTCTCTCTTCTCTCTCTCTCTCTTCTCTCTTCCCCCCTGCATTTTTATAATAAAGCTCTTAAATCACAGAGAGTCTCTGCTCCGTCAAGGCTGCACACTCTGGTCGGTGTTGGGAACCTCTTCCCTTGTCCCTCTCTCCTATAACCCTGGTGACTTTAGCAAAGTAGCTCCAAGGTCCCCAGGTAGGGCTGCCCCTGGCCACCCCTGAAGAGTGGGATAGAGGAATGCCCACCCAGGGATGAGTGGGAGGTAGTTAGCAGCCCTCCCACACCTGACTGACCAGAGAATAGGTGGAACTCTGGCAGGGTGTGGGCCTTTTGCCTTCCCCTCTTCCCCAGGCCTTTTTTTTTTAGTTCCCAACAGGCCTTTTCAGCTCTCAAGTGAACAGAGATCTAGACAAGCCATGATAAATGTGAAGGATACTTTAAATTATGACCCTCAGATACTGTGCTACTCAAGTTTAGGATTCTTAAAAGTAAAATTTAATAATGCCTAAGTACTCAGGGGGCAGGGCAGGCAGATCTCCGAGAGTTCTAGGCCAGCCAGAGATACAAAGTCCCTAAAACAAAACAACCCCCCCAAGCCCCATCCCAAGACCAAAACAACAACACCAACAAAATCATAATAATAATAATTAATAGTTTAAGTCTAGGGAAGGCACAGGAAATAAAAGTAGTCACAAGAAACAAAAAGGCAGACATAGAGCAAAGTGACTTTCCACTAACTGTGTCAGGCATCCAGTTCTAACTGTAGGACCCCCTCTCGGGGACCCCCTCAGGTCCTCAGGTTACAGGAGTCAGGGTGTCCCAGAGAAACACAATAGACGGACCTTGATGCAAAAGCACGAGGCAGTTTAATGGCGGAGCTCCAGGCAGGCGCGTACCTTGTACCTCACGTAGGAGGCAGGGGTACCGACCTCGTGGCCTGAAAGCTAGGAGTTTTTATAGGGGGAGGGGTCAGGGCTAGCAAGAATTGGCGCGGTTACCCGTGATTGGCTCATTTAAACTCAGCAGAATGGCCACACATTTGCAGAATGGTACGTGCAAAGGCAGGAATGCTAGGAGACCTGAGGCTAGGTTAGCAGAACATTTGGTTCAGTCTCAGGAATGTTCCGACAATGGCCTGCCTGGGCATGCCCAGGCTTGTCTCACTGTGCTCTCCGCCTCAGGCTTCCAAGCTTATAAACAAGTTGCAGGAATCCCAGGCCTTAAATTTCATTTCCCTTTACTAACCTGTTGGCACGCTTGCCTCTGTTTAAAGCTAACTATATCAGGCATCTGGGCCTAACCAGTTGGCATGCTGGCCTCTATTTAAAGCCTCCCTAGAGAGCATGTCTAGGCCCCTCAAGGGCAGAATGGGCCTAGGGACCTCCAGCTCCTCCTTATATCCTCAGAGCCCAGGACAGCGCTGGCAAACTCAGGGCTAAACAGTTGACACTGTAATGAACCTGGGACCTCAGGATTCTGACCTCAGATCCCTCACTTGCTGCTGCTGAAGTTTGTTGTTGTTTAAAAATAAATAATAAGCCAGGCGTGGTGGTGCACGCCTTTAATCCCAGCACTTGGGAAGCAGAGACAGGCGGATTTCTGAGTTTGAGGCCAGCCTGGTCTACAGAGTGAGTTCCAGGACAGCCAGGGCTACACAGAGAAACATTATCTCGAGAAAAAAAAATTAATAATAAACAAATTAAGAATCTTTGAGTGGGACTGAGTGTGGTAGTGAAGGAGGAGGAGGAGGAATAGGAGGAGGAGGATCAGCAGGAGGAGGAGCAGCAGGAGGAGGAGGAGCAGGAGGAGGAGGAGCAGGAGGGGGAGAGGAGGAAAAGCAACAGGAGGAGGAGGAGCAGGAGGAGCAGGAGGAGGAGCAGCAGGAGGAAGAGGAGGATCAGCAGGAGGAGGAGGATCAGCAGGAGGAGGAGCAGAAGGAGGAGGAGGAGCAGAAGGAGGAGGAGGAGCAGCAGGAGGACTAGCAGGAGGAGGATCAGCAGGAGGAGGACCACCACCAGCAGCAGCAGCAGCAGCAGCAGCAGCAGCAGCTTTGTACAATCTTGACATGTGTCAGAGGACAGCACTAGGTGTGGGTCCTTGCCTTCCACCGTTTGTGAGGCGGGGTTGTTCGCTGCTGTGTGTTTCAGGCCCATGAACTGCAGGGGATTCTCTCTTTGCCCCATCCCTGTGTAGAAGTGCTGGGATTGCAGACTCGAGATTGCACTGAACTTACATGGATTCTGGCGACTCAAACTCTGGACCCCAAGCAAAGGGCTTTGCTCCTGGGCTGTCTTCTCTACTCCACAAGACCTGATTTTCTGAAATCGAGCTTTGCTTAGTCTCTAGACAATTTAGGTCAAATTGAGAAACTGTCTTTGTGGGTGTTAACAACAAAAGGTTGATAAACTCCAAACCCAAACACCTAACCCCAAACCACAATACATTCGTACACTGTGTTCTGCTCATGCACTTTCTGAGTGGGTGGAACCCTGTTGGTTTAAGTACCTGTCACAAATACCAACAAGTGTTTTCGTCAGGATATGAAGTTGTCCTTTGTTTTATGACTAAACTTGCAAGGGCTCACTCACCAAAATCACTTACAGAATTTCTAGGCTTCATTTGCATGGCTCAGACCCAGCCTTTCCTAATCTACCTACAGTATCCTTTGGCCGGATCAGTTTTGTTTACATAATTGTGAGTCCACTGATGCTAACAGCCATTCCATCTCTTGTGCTACCCCAGTCCCATTAGTATTAAACAGTGCCTCAAGCTACTAAAAAGGGCAAAGCCAATCATCCTTGTGCTTGCTAGGATGTTCTGGGTCCCGAGGCACAGCGGTGAGCCATTTACTCTTTACATGAACTGTCAAACGTTGAGACTTATTGCCCATGTATTCCCTAATACGCTGGTACTGCTGTCTGGAGCTCTCTATGAACAGGGGAGCCCAACATCACACTGGGACAGCACACACTGGAAGGGTACTTTGTTGGGGCCAGTGTGTCTTTTGCGATGAAGGATGGGAAGCTGTGGATGTCTCCATCCCAGGTGGTTTACTGAGGGATGCTACATGCTAGGTTTAATCCTTGATGGAAGATGCTTTAGTTGGAATGGCTTTTCTTTTATAAACTGGGGGCTTTTACATAAAAGAAGTTTAAAAAACAAAACACCCCAGCCTATCTGTTTATTTACTTTGCTTTCATGTGGCTGTGTGATACATGGATATGTTCTTTTGTGTATTTGTACATGCATGTGACATTGCATGGGGAAGCCATGCTGTCCAGATGTCATTCTCAGTCACTCTCTACCTTGAGTGAGTTCAAAGGCTAAGCATGGGCTTACAACTGTACACTTTCATGCTTGGCCTTTGTGTGGGTGCTAGGGACCTGAAATTCAGCTCCTAATCAGGTTTTTTTGTTTTTTTTTTTTT
>NC_034599.1:98886008-98903394 GCF_900095145.1 Mus pahari
TCTCTTTATAGCCCTGACTGTCCTGGAACTCACTCTGTAGACCAGGCTGGCCTCGAACTCAGAAATCCGCCTGCCTCTGCCTCCCGAGTGCTGGGGTTAAAAGCGTGCGCCACCACGCCACAGATCAGGTTTTGAGACAGATTTTTCGCATAGCCCCAAACCAGCCTTGAACTCACCAGGTAGGTAAGGATGCCCCTGAACTCCTGGTTCTCACACTTCTGCCTCCCAAGTGCTGGGATTACAGGGGTGTGCTAGCTTTTCAAAACCACACAGCACTGACTAGTACTATCATGACCATCTCAAGGACACTCCTATCTGTTTACTAACCTCCTGATTTTAGTGTTTTTGGAGGCAGAGGCCATGCAGTAAGTAGCTAGGGAAGCTGTGACGAAGCAAACTTAGCATCAAACCCTAGCATCGCCACTGTCCTGGCAACTGTGGTACCCGGACCAGAAGCAGGCCTTGTCTAGGCTCAGCCTTTTCATCTACAAAATGAGAAAAAAACAAAATAAAACAAACCAATCTTCATCTTTGCACAGTAGTTGTGAGAATTCAACAGGATAATGAACACATAGCTTATCTGGTGCTTGGTAAATAGCAATAAAGCACCTACCCTTGTATTTTGATAACTAGAATGACCTTGTTCTGAAGGCAAGAAAATGTAGCTATATATTTTCTCATGAGGTTTCTGAAGATTGGTGAAATACAGGAATAAAAAGGGTTTTATGTAATGCTTACCGAAAAGGCACGCTTGACCGAGGGCACGTTGCTGAACGCAATCACCACTGGTACAATGTCCAGGGCACTGAACTCCATGGCGGCTGTAGTAATGGTCTGGGCGTCGGCCGACGGACCACTGGTAAAGAACGTGGCGATTCTTCTCACATGAGCCCCCGGAAGGGTTCTCTTGAAGACATTCCTGGAGACAAACCTCATGGCTTTGCCAATCTCCCTGCTGTCAGAGGATCTCTCATAAGGGAGAGCTTTAATCACCCCGAGCAGCTGGTCCTTCCTGTAGGCATCCGAGAAGCGGATGAGGTGCCTGGTGTGGGAGTTGTAGGCTAAGATGGCAACTCGGGCACCCACGGGGCAGCTGGTCTCCCTAACCTTGACATCCCTAACTAGGGAGACCATCATCCCCTTCATCCGCTCAAAGTCCTGCTCTGTGACATCCCGGGACTGGTCCAGGACAAACACCAACTCAGTTGGATGCACTGGGCACTCAGGTTTTTCTGAAAGACAAAACCAAAACCAAACCATGCTTCCTGTCATGTAGGATGTTTGCCTACAAGCAATACACGGAAAGCAAAATCATTTTAAATGCTAACTATTCAAATATTTAAGCATTAAATAATTAATAACCCAAATATTAAAACATATAAAATATTAAATGTTTACAGCTTGAATCATTAAAATGGCTGTTCATTAAAAGCTGGCTATATGTTCCTCCAGGATAAGTGGAAAAGAGGACAGTCTAAAATCAACATGATTTGGGATTAGACTTGTAAGTTAATTACCCAGTCCCTTCTAAAGGGTAAAACCTGTTTGGAAATGTCCTTAACCCTGCAGAAGCCGGCTCAAAGGCATGGTCACTCGAATCTGTACTTTAATCATGTTGAAGCATAAATTGATTTCACTTAATGAGGAAAAAACAAGGGGAAAAGGACTTTCAAGGGATGGCTGTGGAGACTCCTCTTAGAATTAAAAGCAAACGGAGGATAAGGGAGTAGGGATGTAGCCCAGTCAGTGTGGTGCTCTTCTGGCATGTGCAAAGTCCTGGGTTTGATCCCGGGCATCACAGAAGACAGATATGATAGCTTATGCCTGTACTCACACTCTCGAAAGATAGAGCCAGGAGGACCAGCAGTTCAAGGTCATCCTGAACTACAGAGCTCTACAGACAAAAGGAATGCCTCCATGGTCAGCTAAAGTGCATCTGATGCCAAATCAGATGATCTCAGGGGAGATAGAACATAATTTATTAGCCTCTGAGTCTAATTAGTGGGATGAGCAGATTTTTCAAAAATCAAAGTAATGTTAATTTTACAATTAAAAGGTGAATGAATCCTAACTAAGTGTGGACTTGATGCTTCTAGCTTTGTGTTTGGGTTGTTTTGTCTACAGTACAAAACCAGCAATGATGCTGGTATAATTTAGGGATACAGGGAAGAAGGGGTTAACAGTGCAGCCTGAAAACACAGAAAAACTTTTAGCTTTCAGTGGGGTTAAAATATACTTAAGGGCTAGCCTCAAACCCAGCTCTTTCCAGGAGCCCAAGGGTTCTGGAGAGCTCATGCTGCTGGTTTCTGCTAACACAAGGCAGGTGGTGTCTCCACCTACACACCAGCACCCAGCACCCAATTTGGTCTCTGGCCTTATCAGTGATCAAGTCTAGCCAGCTGGATGCAGCTTCTAGCTACACCTCCTTTGCTTTTAACATGCTAATCTCTCCCTACTACTGTGTCACAGGGATACTTGTCTCTGTTGCTTTCCAGGGAATGTCTAAGTCTATTCTGTTCCACAGCTCTGGTATTTGTAGTTCTTGCCTTACACTTCGAGAACTATGGCTCCTTTAGTCCTGACTTCAAGTTCACTGCTTCAGGAAAAAGGCCTGATCTAAAAAGAATATCCACCCCTGCTCCTGACATTATCCCATTAAGGTGCAACCTGTGCTTCATTTCAGATTCTGAATTTATCCATTTATTTTCTGTGAGACTAGAAATGTGTAATGGATCTTATCTGCTGTCAACCCTGACCCCAGCTCAAAACAAGAGTGTAGACCACAGGAGGCTTTCGATAAGTCCTTATTAAAGGACTGAGTTAGCAGAGGGCAAAGGCTGGTGAATTCATATTAGGGGATAGATAGATAGAATATATATATATCAGACTGATACAAATGTATCACGTAATAAGCATTGGTAAAATGCATAAAAATCGAGACTAAAAGCCACTGAGGTAGGTTGGTGGTTAACATTAAGCACCAGCTACCTAGGCTTCAGCATCCTCCCCACCACACATCTCTCTCACTTGTTATCTGATCCTATTCTCATTCTGCCCTCTGCACCCTAATCACTGAACTACAGAGAAGACGTGACAGAGATGGGGGGAGAGAAAGGGAGAGGTGGAGTGGGAAGAGAGATTTGGAGAGAATGGAGGAGAGATGAGAAAGAGGAGGGAGGAAGGATATTTTAAGCAATCAGGTAGGTGGCCAGAGATGCACGTCATTAGCATATACTTCACAACAAAAGGGCTTCCAGTTCCTTTGGGAAATTGTAGGGAAACACAGCTATAGCAGAGGAGTCCTTCCAGGCCAAGTGTCTGCTCTGAGTGTGAACAAAGGAAGGTCAGGTCCAATTCTATCATCTCCACGCTTGATCTCAGCTTCCGGATGGGAGACACCCTGGAGTCTGAGTAAAGCCTGCTGGAAATGAAGGTCACTCACCATGTCTGCCAGCTGGGGAGGAAGAACAAGAGAGACTGGGTTATAACTTTGTAGGTTGCCAGGGCTCTAAACTGCTCAGGAAAATCGGAGCAGTGGGGCCATGTCCACTCAATATTCAAGG
This sequence comes from Mus pahari, assembly GCF_900095145.1. NCBI lineage: Eukaryota > Metazoa > Chordata > Mammalia > Rodentia > Muridae > Mus > Mus pahari. The sequence goes on from NC_034599.1 coordinate 98,889,572, forward strand.
CCACAGACAGTCTGGAGAAAACACAGACGGTGACCTGCATTATGGTACAGCAGGGTCCCATCCAGAGTGGAGGGACAGGGGAAGGGGGACAACAGGTAGCTCTGTAAATCAGCACCTTGCAGCCAGCTGTGGGACATGGAGACCCTCTATCTGAGAGTGACCATGGTGTAACAGGAGCTGAGCTCAATTTGGGAAGTTAGAGGGGCCTGGCCCCTTTTTATAACTTCTTGCATATCTATAGATATCAACTATATGCACGTACATGCATATATGCATACATGCATGCACATATATACACATGCATGCTCACATATATCATCATGCATGTGTGTTTGGTTGTTTGTTTTTTGTTTTGTGTTTGTTTGTGAAAAGGCATAGGGGAGAATGGGTACCAAGCCCAGTGCCTGTGTCACTTCCTCATGATTAACTAAAGACTGTGTAGCACTCTGGGACATCCTCAGTCCCAAAGGCCCAAATCTTATTTTTGCTTTTGTTTTCTGCAGTGCTGAGGATTGAGCACAGGCTCTTGCCCAAGCTAGGCAAGTGATCCACCAGTGACCTACATCCTAAGCTCATGTATGTACACATATATGCAGATGTATACATGCATATATGTGTGTGCACATAAAATTGTGTGTATTTTTTATATAAGTGTGTCTATTTGTACACATATATCTGCATGGGCTGAGTCTGTCTCTCTGTCTCTCTCTCTCTCTCTCTCTCTAAAAAGATTTATCTATTTTATATGAGTATACTGTAGCTGTCTTCAGACACACCAGAAGAGGGTCTGATCCCATTACAGATGGTTGTGAGCCACCATGTGGTTGCTTGGAATTAAACTCAGGACCTCTGGAAGAGCAGTCAGTGCTCTAAACCACCGAGCCATCTCTCCAGCCCAGGCTGAGTCTCTCTTATCTGAAAGGCTGGGACTGCTACTATTCCTGATTTCAGACTTTTTTCATTTTGGGATGTTTATATATGTATACATAACGAGATCTTCTGGGGACAGACCGGAGTCTATAAACTGAAGGTGAGTTCATACACTGTATTTAATGTGCCATGTTTTGACTGCAGCTTGTCACATTGAGGGCAAATGTGACCTTTTCCACACGTGACATTATGTCAGAAATCAAAATGTTTGGGCATCTGGGAGGGCCCCCCTGCGAATGGACATATTTGTGTATCATATAATTAAAAGTGACAGATACACCCTGGAAGAAATAAACACTGGCTGGACCGCCCTGCACAGCCACAAGCCATGGATAGAGGTTTACATTTCAAATAATTCAATGCAAAGTGTAGCTTCTCAGTGGTACTCTACCTTTGTATCCAGCTAGGCTGCTGACTGGCACCGGGGACACCTCCACCATGGCAGTGTCCTACTGGGCAGTGCTGCTTCAGGCCACTAATTTGCAGAGGTTCCTTCCCCTGCAAGGCCAGGCCCGGAAGAAGCCCTGACCACATGGCCATGTGCCTTTATAAAATTAAAAGTTATTAACTCCCCTTGGGTTCTAATTCATGCTTCTGAAACAACTTTGTGTACTTCGGGCCAGATGTGCTGGGTGGAACCCTCACATTGTGAAGGAGCAGGCCCCACTCTTGGTCCCGACACTCGTCATTACTGGTCACTTGGCTCACGAGTCAGGTAGAAACCTACCGTGCGCTAATTCAATCTCAAAATGGCCTATCTCCATGGGCTCACGGTACAGGCATGGATTCCCGCCTGCGATCCTTTCTGCTACGGGAAAGGCAGAGTCCTGAGCAGTTTGGCTCAGTGGCTTCTAGAGCCATTAAAATTCTGTATCTCTGGGCCTGGAAGGATAGCTCAGTGGTCAAGAGCACTTGCTGCTTTCAGAGAGGATCTCCAGCTACACAGGAGCTCGCAGCCATCTGTAACTCCAATCTAAGGGATCCAATGCCCTCTTCTGGCTTCCATATGCATGTATTACACATATACTAAGGAGCATACACACGCATATCATATACAAAGCAAATAGTGTTTGTTTTTAAGCTCTGTGTCTCTAGGAGTATTGTCCTCTATAGAAACGGGCTCTGCTTTATCTGGGTTTTCTCTCCACATGCCTTGAAGAAACTTTTAACTCTTCCCTTCAGTTGCTGTATTTACAGGAAGTATTATACATATTTAAACCAATATCCAATACAATGTAGGTGAGTGTAAATACAGAATTATAACAGCAGCTGATATTTACAACACTAAGGGTTACGCCCTGTTGTGAGGGTCTTAAATTCAGAAGCGCTTTTGCCAAGTCTGAATAACTTTTTGATCTTCACTTTTTTTTTTTTTTTTTTTTTTTTTTTTTGGGGGGGGGGGGGTTTTTTTTTTTTTTTTTTTGGTTTTTCGAGGCAGGGTTTCTCTGTGTAGCCCTGGCTGTCCTGGAACTCACTTTGGAGACCAGGCTGGCCTCGAACTCAGAAATCCACCTTCCTCTGCCTCCCGAGTGCTGGGATTAAAAGCGTGTGCCACCACGCCCGGCAAGAGTGAGACTTATAGGCAGAATGAGTGTTACTATAAATTTTCCAGTCAATCATTCCAGGAAGAGAGTAATAGAGCTCAGAGCAAAGCCGGGGCTTCTACCCGCCAGGCCATGTTAACACGGCCGCCTCTTTCCACTGCTGACCTCAGTCCTGTTGGACACTAACAGTCATCTCAAATTCGACTGATCTAACCATCGGGTGTGTTCTGACCCCTGTCTGCCCCAGGTTTAAAGCCTACAGTGTACATAACTGAACCACACTGGGAACAGGTTCCAGCACACACACACACACACACACACACACACACACACACACACCCCACACAGGCACCAGAGAGAGGGGAGACGATCTACTAGTCACCACCACCTCCCCATGGACTCAAAATGTACTCCTGGCATCTCTAATGTTGGCAAATTGCGTCTGTTCTGAGAGAGCATTAGGCTAACTTCCTTCTAAGAGGCTGATAGACTAGGAGTGGGGTAGGGGATCATTTTAAGCAGGGTACTTACGACTATGGTCCCGCACATACTGAATGAGGTCACATGTCTGCAGTTCAAAAATAAAACACGGAGAATTAACCACATCTCTGGGTCATGAAGTTTATAAATAAAGGTAACGGCATGCCAGAGCGCCCTGATGCAAAGGAGATACATACGGAAAATGAAGCCAGTCCTCGGGCCCCTTTCATACCCTAGGAAAGGAAATAAGCAAAATCTGTTTTATGGCTGCAGACTTACACCTCAGTAGGCCAGGATGTATACCCACACTTCCCCGAGAACCCTTTGAAAAGGGTTTACTCCTCTGAAGTTAAAGGAACAAAGAACACAGGACACACATTGCCTTGTGAAAGATGGCACTGGGGGGTGTGCACACAAACCTTCAAGGCCACTTTCCCCAAATCCTGGCAGAGATGCCCAGAACCTGAGGGAGCTGCCCACCTGATGGGCGGATGCCCACAGAGCCCTGGAACAGGTGTTCGTCTTGCCAGTAGCAAAGGTTGAGCCATCTGTTCCTAGCTGCCTCCCAAGTCTTGGAAGCTCCCACCTGATATTAAATCTCCACTGTGATACAGCAGCCAGAGATGAACCTAGATCATTCCTATCCATGGCTGATGGGCAAAGGGGTCAGCTCAGCCTCAAACACCTGAAAAGCTCACTCAGCATCTCTCCCCAAATGAGTGAATATATTACACACACATGTATGTCCGGGCAGGGTGGGGAGGGATAGGGAGGGGGCGGGGAGTGGACAGGGAAGGGGTGGAGAGTAGAAAAAACAAAGCTGACTTAGCTTTTTTTTTTTTTAACAGTCCCATCCTAGAATAGGAAGAGACTTGGCTTTTCTCAAACAGAAACATTGAAAGAAAAGTGCAATGGTGCTCCACACAATGTCCAGATATGCACCACAGGAACATATCTTCAATCACGCACGTGGCTCATCATTTCACTCACATGTGAGCACGCTCACACATGTGCACACGCATGCGTGTGTGTGTGTGTGTGTGTGTGTGTGTGTGTGTGTGTGTGCGCGCACCTGAAAAGTGGCAGGCCTGTGCCCCGAGCTCTAAAGTGTAAAGATCTTACAGGAAATATTCCTACTGACCTTCCGTCCAGGGGGTCCTGGCTCTCCGGGGGACCCTGGCTCTCCTGGAATCCCAGCAGATACCTCAAAGCAAAATTAAGTCACCTTAAAACCATATTTGGTATATGTGTAAATGGCTTAAATTCAAATTTAAAATATTGACACTATTTCAAAAGTAGAAGTACGAAAGGGAAAAAAATCCATTTTCATTTTAGATAATGGATAGATTTCTAGAATACATGAAGGGACAACAATCAATTTGTTCTTAAAATACTACTTGTTAACTTTTTCTGGTACTTTTCTTGTTCTTTTGGTATTAAGATGTCTTTTTTAAAAAACTGTTATGTTCCATACTTTTTGCTGATGCCTCTATTTTGGTTTTGTTTCTTTTATAGAAGGTCTTCCTGCATGGCACTCCAATTCATAATCCCCCTGCCTCTCAAATTCTGGGATGGCAGCTATGTACTACCATGCTTGTATACCTGCTACCTTTTAATATATTTTTTAAAAAACAACTTTTCACGGTATTTCATGGCTATGTGGATATACCATGATTTATTCAACTGGTTCCTTGCTGTTGGCATTTAAGTTTGTTGTTACTAAAAAACAATGCTATTATGACATAAATATATATGTACATACATGTATGCATATATTTATATGTATATAATATATGTGCGTGTATATATATAATTCTGATTATTACTGAAGATTACTAAGACTAGAATTTTGACTTTTGTTGGATCAAGGTAGAGTGGTTTTCTTAAGAACATGAAGGTAACTAAATTGAAAAAAACACACACACACAAAATTGTGATCATATGCTGGGCTACAAAATCCAGGAACAAAACAGAACCAAACCTACAAAATTAGCAACAACAAACAGTCAATGGTTGGCTGGAAATCTCTGTAATGGAAAGGGATCATGGCAATAGTAGCATAAAAACAACAGTTATCTTGTTTACTGTATGTAAGAAATTTTTCTATGCACATTTAACAATACAGTTTGTCCTAGAAAAAGCTAGGACTTAGGGTTGTGTGTTTGTTGTTTAAGAAACATTATTTTCATCATTCAAAATGCCACAGGAGAGGAGGGCTATAGAGATGTTTTGGTGGTTAAAATCACTTCTTACTTTCCCACAGGACCCAAATTTGGTCCCTAACAACCTTGTCAAAAGGTTCACACCTATAACTCCAGCTCCAGGGGGTCCAGCGCCTTCTCCTGGCCTCTGTAGGTACCTGCATTCATATGCACATACCCATAGACAACCAGACAGACAGACAGACAGACAGACAGACACACACACACACACACACACACACACACACACAGAGACTTTTTTTAATGCTTCAGTATTTGTAAGTCCTTTACAGTAATAAATGAAGTTATCTAAAAATTAATTTATAAAAGCACCACCTATGGAGAAGTTAATAATCATTAATATCCTTCCAGTGCCCAATTGACATTGACAATATTTAAAAACATAACTTAATGACCTCACTTTATTTAAAAGTTATGTTTACCTTCAAGAGAAGGAAAAGGAGACAAATTGGATACCTCTGTCCCTAATATTTTCATAATAGATTTTAAAGTCAAAATCAATAGTACAAGAAAAAGAAAAGAAGGGAGCCTCAACATTGTGGAGCCCAGAATGCAGCTGTCTAGGTGTCCTATGAAGCCGACCTGGCAGAGCCCAGGAGTCCGGAGTCCTGAGCCAGCAGCAGGGACACCCAAGAACCAGTGTGCTTGCTATCACACATTCCCAGGAAGCTCAGGCTTTGTCAGGGCCAGAGGCCTCCAGAAGCAGAGGTGAAGAGGCTAAATACGGAGGATTAGTGGGGAACTTTTCACCAGGTAGTTAGAGACACTTTGTCCCCACTAGCAAAAAGCAAAGGTAAATCAGGGGCAGAGCTGAAGACAAATTCTTACCAGCTGAACCAGGAGAACAAACGAAATGTGCACATTGAGTCCAAGCTTCCCGCTCTCATTGCCTGTGTCCTCTAAACTGACGTCAGGATCTGTACCCTCTAAAAAAGGGTAGAAGCTGCCTTCTTTTTATAATATAAGAAATATTTTATGATAATTTGCATAAGTAACATTTCCTTACGCAGAACTCAAAAGGATCCAGGCAGTGGTGGCACATGTCTTTAATCCTTTTCTGCTTATAATCCTTTCTATTCATTCCTTAATCTGCATCATCTATTGTGGTTGGTTACACTAAACCTTGGGAACGCAGGCCTATGTCTTCCAGTGTGGGATAGACATCAAGAGAATATAGGACTGGTTTGCTATTTTGATGTTTAAATTTACAGAATCTGTTTTGTGGCTCTGCAAAGTATTTTCAACATACTATGTCATTGTTTTACAAATGTTATTCGTCTCAGCATAGTATGTATTGACTTTCAAAGTTTTATACTCAGCTATGTTTTTTCTACTTTGAATTCTTATGTTTAATTTGGCCTCTGTTTTTCTTATACCAGAGGCAGAAGGTGCTTTCAGAGGGAAATCTAATTCAAAGAAGATAGAACACCAATAGTGAAGGGTTGCTAAGCATAGGTCCAGCAGATGGCCATCAGCGGAAGTCATAACTGGCAAATCAAACCTGACTTCAGGGTTTCCTAGCAGACCTTTTGTACTCAAGTCTCAATGTAAATGCAATGCCCGTTCTCGAGATACATGGGAGATGAACATTAAGACAGAAGGCCAACCTGGGGGAAACTTGTTGAACAAAGAGGACCTAAAAATATTCACGCATATCCTCAGAGAGATGAGATGCTTCAGGCATGAAACAAGAACAGTACACTACAGAAAAAGAACGGTCAGATTTTAGCAACCAACTTTTCAAAGGTCAAGTATGGGACATAAATTAAAACTAAAATCAAGATACCTTCCCAGAAAGGAGAACATCGAAGAGAGGTTGTACCTATAAAATAAATACCATATGAAGTAAAATCAGGGACTCTATCATACTGAATGATAGATATTTCAATATACAGAGTAGAGAGCTCTGCACCGGAAGGTCAAAAGTCAACAAAATAACAGAATGAAAGGGGATATATTTTCAGGGTCAAGGGACCTGCTAATTCTCAGGAAAGTGGGGAAAAAATGGACCATATGTCTAGTGACCAAACCCATGGCAGATCTAAGGGGTAAGACAACGGGGTTCCAGAGAGAAAACACTAGTTTGTAGGGATCTGAATAGCCACAAAGCAACAAAAGCCGCCAGAAATAATGGAAAACATAATCACTTAAAAAGTTCCAAGCAAGTAATTCCAACCCAGAGCTGTACACTCGCCACACTATTGCCACATCTGGAGGCAACAGAAGTCATTTCAGATGTTCACTGTAGCAAACCTTCCAGGCGCCTGTCTCCCCTTATCAGATTGTTAGAGTTTACATGGGAAACGCCCCTCACATTGGCTTATGTTCTGAACTCTCAGTGTCCAGTTGCTGACCCCATCTGGGATGTTTTGGAAGCTTTAGGAAATGGAGCTTATTTGAAGGAATAACTCACCCAAAGATATGCCTTAAAACTTAGACTGTCTCCAGTCTGCTCCGTTTTTCTCTGCTCCCCACCATTGTGGTGATCTGCCCATGAGCCCCAAAACATGAACCAAATGACCATGGACTGGATCCTCGGGTACTGAGAGCTAAAATGATCCTTTTTTTCTCTTTAGTGTGCTTGTGTCAAATACTTTACCACAGTGATAAGAGAATTAATGAATACAAGGTTCCTGGCAGAGTTCTCCATGGTGGGAAATCTAGGGGGCGTGGGAGTGGGAGAGGAGGAGACCTCACAGCCAGATAGAAGCACTGTCCCAGCAGAACGGTATCTATTGGATACCAGGCAACAGGGAAAACAGATAGGGCTGCCTGTTGCATATGCAAATATCTTCAGAGAGTGCGAAGAGACTTTCAATTCCAAGAATGTCTCCTGGGATGAATGAAGCTTTCAGAGAGAGAAGAAACAAGAGGAAGGTGGAGAAGAGGGTGGGATTGACTGCCATTTTCTCTTTTGTGCTGGCGATGATGGCAGGGGTGGGGGGTGGGGAGGTGGGGGGTGAGGAGGTGGGGGGTGAGGAGGTGGGGGATGGAGGTGGGGTGAGGGATGGGGAGTGGGGGGGGATGAGGATACTTCAGACAAGCACTCTACCAGTGAGCCATGACCATAACCTGGGATCACCTTTTTAAATTTATTTTTTTAAGGTGAAAGATAAAAGCCATTTTAAAGTAAGAAAATGTAAGATGCTGCCTGACTCTTTAAGCACAAGTGCCTGTTGGGGGAAGTTTTGCCACTCCACATGACAGCGTATGGAGACATAGCTGGTTGCTCTAACTAGGAAAGGAGGCTGGGTAGTATTGTAATTCAGTGGACTGCTCTGTGGATGCAGTTAAATGCTCAACACCACCCACGGGCAGCCTCCCCACAAAGGCTCTTCAGCTCCAGATGGCTAAAGTCCCACATCCCTGCTTGAAACCTGTAAAAAGATTTTGGGTTTTTTTTTTTTTTTTTTTGGTTCTTTAAAAAAATATACATACAAACATACATATATGCACAGCTAAAACAGGTTTACAGATTTTAAAATCTATAACTCAGTAAACTCAAGCTAAGAATAGATTAATTCCAAGAGACCTGAAAAGACATTCATAATTTAAGGCTAAATCTTTCCAGAGCAAACAGCTGCTCTTCCAGGGGAAAACCTGGACATTTTCAGTGTTTAAACTTCAATTTCAAATCCAAATATTACTCATGTCAAGGAGGGGGACGGAGCAGTTGGAGGGAGAGAAATCAGTAAGTTATGACAGTCCAACATAGAGAAGAACAAAGGGGGAACCAAAGACACGAGCCCACATGTCTCCTATCAGTTAAGTGTACTAAAAACTGATGAATGGGAATGTCGTAGGGAGGACCCCGACAAATGGTTGAACTTGTTAGCATGCTGCTGGTGTACAAGTTAAACCATTCCATTAACAAGCCAAGGGAAGTGATCCAGAGATGGCTCTATGCGGATGACATCTGGATTAACTTGAAAGCCTTTCCCAGTTATTTTCCTAATTATATTCATCTCTGTCGTTGCGGAGGGCATAAGTGATAAAGGCTTGCCATCTGAAAACGCATACAAGAATTACAGCTGGAAGCAGCACCCTTGGGAACAAGCAGCACAGAGAAGGGGATGCCCCTTGTGAATCTTACAACTTCCAAACATGAGCACGACACATAAAGTTTAGCTTGTAGGGAAAAACTAGATCACAGAAAAGTTCGCTATGAAGACACACTAGAAATCTCTCTCAATTACATGATTTCCTAAAAAAAAAAAATTTTTTTTTCTAAGATCTTGTTCATGGACAGGGTTGTAGACCAGTTTTTCCAGACAAGATTATTCAAAAGGGTAAGAGGCAAAGACTTTTGAGAGACAGTTGTTTTCAGAGTGTCCCATCACAGTAAAACCTCTTTATCCACAATCTAAAGTGTACAGTCAACAAATGCAAATGTTCCATCCTTTTTTTCTGTCCTGCTGTTCTCTGAGACATGGGCTCACTATGTAGCTCAGGCTAGCCTTGAACTTGAGATTCTTCTATGTCTTCCTAACACTGGTAAAAGGAACGTGCTGTCACATTTTTAACCATCTGTAACCCAAGGTGAGCTGGCTCCTATGACACATGCTGAAGAGTTGTGTTTAAGTGACATAAAGCATTAGGTGATAATTGAATTCTCCTATAATTCAGTTTAACATCCAGACATCTCACAAAGCTCAGGAGAAACTTGGCAAGTGAGGCCAGGGCCTTTAGTAGACACCTTATTAAAAGTAGCTCCATGAAAACTTTGGGAATCAAAGCAAGATGTTAGTGGATATCAGTTTTCTAGGAAGACTGGACAAACTGATTATAATTTGTCAGTGCAAAAACCATCTTTGGATTACAAAAATTCCTTTAATAAAAATCTTACTTCCAAGGGTTAAGAAAGGCACACTGGCAACAGAATGGGCCAATGTGTTCACTAAAACAGTTCTTGGCCTTCTTGGCAGCCTTGGGAGATGAGGGTACAGTGGTGTGTATCTGTAGTCACTGGGGCCTGCTGGCCAGCCAGTCGAGCTGAGTGGGTAGGTAGGTATCAGGTTCAGTGAGAGGCCCTGTCTGAGACACTAAGATGGAAGCGGTACAGAGATGGCTCAGTGGTGAAGAATACTTGATGCTCTTGCTTGGGACCTGGACTTGGTTCCTGAACAGTCAAATGGCAGCCCATGACGGTGACCCACTTGTAACTCCAGTTCCAAGAGATTTGATGCCCTCCTTTGGTTTCTGTGGGCAACAGGCATTCACGAGCACACTTTGATACATGCGGGCAAACACACACACACAATGTTTTCTTTTTATTAAATATTAACAAAAAGATGGTAAGTAATTGAAAAAGACACTTAACATTGGTATCTGACCTCTGTGTGTAAATAAACATACATGAACATGTACAAGCATGTGCACACACACACTCATCATACACACGAATACAATCAACAAATCAACTAATCTCTTTCCCTCCTTTCCCACAGAGACATGCACACACACACACACACACACACACACACACACACACACACACGAGCCAAAGTTATTCTCTGGATAGCTTACCATTTTGCCCCTGGCTCCCTTGGGACCAGCCTCTCCTGGATCACCAGGGTCCCCAATATCACCCTAAATGAATGCACTATGATTAAAATCATTACCAAAATCAAAGACACATGTCACAGAGGCATAGCTATGCTTGTAAATTGATTTCCGATGTAAAGAATTACACATTTTGTCTTTTAGTTAAAGCAAAGTCTGTGTTGCTCTCTCCCCAGCACACCCCGTCTTCCCCTGGCTCAGGGTTCAATCCTCCAGACCAGAACTCAGGTTCCATGGAGAACCAAGGGTTTCTTTTGTTTTGCCTTCTGATCTTATTCCAGGGTCTAACACTTAGTTCAGTAAAACTTTCCAGAGAAACAGAAGGCACTGACTGAGGTAGAGATTAGCATCATTGACTTGTGACCTGACAGGTGGTTTTTCTAAATATCCTGGGGGTGGGGGTGGGGTGGGGGAATCAAGTCAGGCTAAATCTCACCATCTGAGTTTATTTTCTTTACATTTTACTTTTCTTTAAGCCAATAGTTCTCAACCTGTGGGTCATGAATCCCTTTGGGGGTCGAACAAACCTTTCATAGTAAGACCACCAGAAAACACAGATATTTACATTTTGATTCATAACAATAGAAAATGACAGTTATGAAGTAGCCATGAAAATAATTTTATGGTTGTGAAACTGTGTTGAAGGATCACAGCATTAAGGAGGTTGAGAACCACCATAAGCGATGATAAAAATAAGGGAAGGAGCGTGTTTAAGGCAAAAACTTTTAAAAGGATTACCTTATTCTCTTTACCTGTAAAAATAAAAGCTTGAAATATTTTAAAAGTTCTCACTCCTAAACAGACAAACCATATTAAAACTTGGTGAGGGCAACCTGTTTCTTTCCTATGCTACCCCGCGCTGAGGTAGAATATTGTTTCTCCTTAACTGTCCTAAGGTGTATCCCGACTGTACCTGGAGCATCCCGACTCTCTCAAGACTGTGACATGCACATACCTTCAGTCCACTCTCTCCGGGGAATCCTTCTTGCCCCTGCCATCAACAATGGAGGAAATAAATACATACACACTTGGCCCAAGGAAATCTATATTGACTTTAATGCCACCATCTTCCTTGTTTAGCTTTCACACTGTGCATCAAGGAAGGGGTGAACCCACTGGAAACTATATATCACTCTCAGAGGGACAAATCCCAGTTTCTAAGTTCAGTGACTCATGGGCTACACATACAGGATGACAATCTAAGATGAGAGCTAGGAAGTCCTGAAGGAGAAAGGAGGGGGTAATTATGAATGGTCCGTGCTTTATCTGAGTACATGCAACAGAAGAGAGGGCCACTCGGCTGTGTGTCTCTGAGTGACAAATGACCTTTCTCAGATGGGTTTCAATGGAGAAATTTAAAAAGTCAAAACAGAGTCCAGACTTCACTATTCATCTTAAGGTCCTTTGTTTACCTTATTTTGGTCAAAGACTCATTGAAGAGGTTTCCTACCCTCACCTGATGAGAAATGTGTATTTAAAATAAACCATCTTTTCTTTTTGTATAAGCATGGTGTGTGTGTGTGTGTGTGTGTGTATTAGCATATGTGTGTGTGTATGAGCATATGTGTGTATGAGCGTGTGTGTGTATGTGTGTATTAGCATATGTGTGTGTATGAGCATATGTGTGTATGAGCGTGTGTGTGTGTATATGTATGTGTGTATGTGTGTGTGGTGTGTTATGTGAGTGTATGTATGTGAACGGGTGCCAGTGTAGTCCAGAGGAGGACAGCATGTGTCGTCTCTAACACACCTTCCATCTTCATTTTTGAGGCTGGGTCCTTCCTAGAATCTGGAACTCACCATTCTGGCTAGGCCAGCCATGAGCTCCCAGGACCCCAGCATCTCTACCCCACCCTGCCAAGCTGGGGTTAAAAGCCTTATACTACGTCGAGCAATTACATGGTGCTGGGGGTTAGAGTTCTGGTCCTCTTGCTTTTGTGGAAAACACTCTTGCTGAGCTATCCCTTGGTCCCTAAACTGTATTTTCTTTCAATGTTTTAAAGCTTTTGATGAACACCTATTAGTGACCAGGGTTAAGGGCACACTTTTAAATTTACACATGTAGATTGCATCAACCAAACCCCTGATATTCCCACGTCTCAAATTCTAATTATCACTCATCTACAAAAAAGAAAGCTTTATTATGCTGTAAAAAAAATCCTCAAACAAAAAATTCAAAAGGCAAAGAGAAAAATTACCCAAATCTTTCTACCTCTAGCGGTAACACATCCCCTGTCCTAATTAACTTCCAGTTTTGTAAAAAATTCACTTTAGGCATTGTAGGGCAAAAGTTCTTCTAAGTATATTCTGGGTTTATATTTTAAATTTCTATGTACAAATTTAAAACAGAGTTCTGGGAAGATGGCTCCATGCATTATGTGTTCAGTCTGGAAGCAGGAGTATCTAACCCCTGGCAGCTTGGCACTGTTGGGCAGAGGCAGGTGACCCCAGGGGACTCAGTATCCAGCCAGCCAGCCCAGCACAACAGAGAGCTTAATGAGAGAGGCTGCCTGAAAATTTAAGGTGGAGCAGGTTAAAGGAGGCTCCTCACCCCACCCCATGTTAACCTGTGACCACCACATGTACATATGTGTGCTCATGTACTCCCCATGTTCACACACATTTTTATAACAAACTTCATATGTATTCAATTTATAGAGAGTCTAATGTTCAAGGTCATAAGCTACTTAATATGTCCTTTTCTGTGGGATATTAATGTTTTCAATTATCCTTCTTTCTGAGGACATTACCAAAGCACCTCATTTTTTAGTTTTAATTTTCAAAAAATCTTTAGCAAGTGAGGCTTTTCCTTCTGATACCATCTTGGAGCATCCCCTGTGGACCTCCACTAGCGGTACACTGGTCCCTTCACCTAGTCCCAAACTGACAAATCCACATGGCTCAGATTGGTATTATGGATTTCTAGTGTTTTGTTTGTTTGTTTGTTTGTTTGATTGTTTGAGAAAAAATATATTTTCTGAGCATTTTGTAATAATAGTTGGGTAGTTTTCATGATGATTGTATTTACATGGATAAACATGGGCTGGGTGGGTTTGTGCACATAAGTGTGTGTGTGTGTGTGTGT
>NC_034599.1:98903514-98918366 GCF_900095145.1 Mus pahari
TGTGTGTGTGCGCGTGTGCGTGTGCGTGTGCGTGTGTGTGCGTGCAGACAAAGGCAGAGGAGGATCTTGGGTGTTGGTCTTCAGGTGTCTTATGCCTTTATTTTCAGACAGGGCCTCTGGCTGGCCTAGAACTTTACCAAGTGGTTCTGAGTGGCTCTGGCTAGGAGTTCCAGAGCCTCGCCTGTCTCTGCCTCCCATCTCAGCACCTCTGGGATGTGCCTACTACCACAGCCAGCTATTTACGTAGATTCTGGGGGCTGAATTCAAGTACTCGTGCTTACAAGGCAAATGTTTTTACTTACTGAACCATCTTCCCAGCCACGCAGGATGATATTTTAAAGTGGCTATTATTAGCATATCAAAACCACTGGGCTTTAGTCAACTTACTGATTTTTTTCAGGCATTTATATATCCAGTAATGTGGCAATCATTCATTTTTATTTTTAAGATACTGTTTGGACAAATGCATTAGGAAAAATGCTATAAAAAAAAGTTCTCATCAATAGTTGAAGCAATCATAACAATAGAAGACAAACTGTGGACAGCTCCTAAGCAGAGTTAAACATAGACTGCTAAAGTTAGGGGCAGTTCAAGCTGGAACACACCAGGCTCTACACGCCCATCACAGAAAAGCACAGACAATTCTTTTTCAACTTTCAATTTTCACCTGCTCCTAGAATCCTGGCATGATTCTCTACCATACAGCCCACAGGGCATCAATAAGTGAACCATTAAAATAGATTTTGAATCACACCAGGCTGCTTTGTACGTTGCCTACTTTCTTTTAAACACAGCAAGCCAAGCAAGCAAACAAAAGCAAATGGAATAGGTCCAGTATTCATGGGAGCAACTTACCTTTGTCCCTTTGCGGCCAATGCTACCATATCCCGGGCTGCCGTCGTCACCCTGTAAGCAAAGCAGCTAATCACACACATCCAGTCTACAAAGAGGGGTGGGCTTATTTACAGGACATGAGTGATAGATTTTGGAGTCTATTGGGAACCACTAGGAAGCAGGGTCCTCTAGCAGGGTGGGTCCCAGGGACACTGGTGAGAGCACCAAAACCCCCTGTAAATGACAATGACAGCTACTCTTCTACATGATGAAAAATCAAGAGAATATGCTGGTCATGCAGCCATCTTTCAGGAAAAGCAGGCAGCATTATTAACTCTTCCGAGAGCATCTGCATGTTAACACTTCAACCCTAATCTATTTTTAGTTTACTGAACAAGTCCTGCAAGCTGCATACTCATTAGAAGCCCTGGGCAAAAGGGGAAGGGTGGGATGATTTCTGATAAAGAGGTCCTGCAGATCAGAGGAGGTCATGGGAGGATGCTCTAGAGGGAAAGAGCTTAGTCTGTTTTTACCATCTCAAGAGCATCATGTCCATGGTGTCTGCTGTTTTGGAAACACTGGCCAAGGAATCAATCAGAAACAACTGTGATGCCTCTCACAATTACAGCTGGGACACGATAAAGCTAGACAGAGATGGGGTCTTTAAAGCTCTTCTGGACATTCCCCAGAGATGTAGCGCAGACATCTATTTGCTGTGATGTGAATACTATCATAGGTCATGTGTTTGAACACTTGGTCTCCAGCTGGTGGTACTTTGGGGGAGGGTTGTGGAATCTGCACAGGGCGGAGCCATGGAGGAAGTAGGCCATTAGGAACAGACCTTGAGGTTTTATAGTCCAGCCCACTTCCCCCGCACATTCTCGGCTGCCTGGCTGCAGATGCCATGTGACCAGGGACCCATGCTGCTGCCTCCCCTGACATGATGGCTCATACTCCCTTGGACCCTAAGCCAACATAAAGCTTTCTTTTACTGTTACTTCTTGTCAGGTATTTGGTCACAGCACAGAGAAAAATAGCTGATGCACTACTGAAGTACAAGGTTCCGAAGAGCAGATCCAAAGTGAAGACAGACAGACAGACCCACCTGCAGGCCCCGAGGACCTGGAAAGCCAGCAGCTCCCTTTTCCCCCAGGTCTCCAGGTTCTCCCTGTCCAACAGAACAATGATGAGACAGGCCCTAAATTGGTTGCTTTGATTATCTGAGACAGGGTCTCACTCGAGTCCCAGGTTGGCTTCGAATCTGTGGAAGTTCTCCCTCCCCAACCCTTCAGCGGTAGGATGGCCGGTATGAACCACCACGTCCAACTCTCATTAGGTTGTGTAAGGGCACATCAGAAACGATGGTTGCGGGCACTGTTTGACTAGGTCACAATGAGTCACAGCAATGGGTTTGTATCTAGGCTTGCATCCACCATACAAATGACTGAGGAATGATTGTGGCTGGCCAAAGGGGTCCCCTCCATCCATCACTGGAGTCTTGGCAAGTTGGATTTATTACTGAGGGGAGTTCACTGCCTCAGCCACTCAGTGCCTTGAAAATGCCCCCATCTTGGTCTAGGAAGGAATATCCCCGTTAACAAATACTAACAAGGTTGTTTCTCATGATGACCTGTGCAGACCACCTAGCTCTGAGGATGGCAGCCTTATTAGGCTTGAGACCCGAGTGTAGAGCGGTCTGGGAAGGTCTCTGATAAGGAGAGCGCATCTCCCATGGCTTATGAGCCGGTCTCAGTAGTGCCTTGGGGCAACCTCGGCTACTTGGGAAAATGAACACGGACTTGGCAAGGAAGGAGAACTCCCTTTTTAAGGAAATAAAACAATCCATTTGAAATAGTTTTAGAGGTACAGAACCTCCCCAGTTTTCCCTCTCCTATTGCTAACCTGTCAATTGCAGCCATTCATGCTCAGCATGACAACCAACCAATGCGGATTCATTGTCATCCCCCAAACCAGTTCTTCGGTCCCTTCTTTTGACCTAGTGTGTTTGTTGTTGGTTGCAGGTCCCCAGGAGTTTACTCAATGTGACATTACCATAGATTCTTCCAGACGGGGGTCCTTTGTTTCTGAATGACCTTGAAAGCTCTGAGGAGCACTGATCAGGTATTTTGTGGGATGGCTCCCCACTAGGGCTTGTCTGGTACTTTATTTATTAGACTGGGTCTATGGGCACTGAGGAAGAAGAACATAGGGACACAGCACCATTCTTCTTGCACTTTATCAAGGAAAGATTAAGCAACGTGGCTTTACTTCTATGGCCACTGCCCCTGAGCGCCTAGTTGATGTCATATTGGTAGAGTCTGCTGACTGTTAAGGTTGGTGGTTAGCTCACTTGGAAGAAGAGAAAGCTCATCCAGTGAGCGTGAGAACTGTGAACATGGATTCTGAAGTCTGGCGGTGACACAGGATTGGAGGGGATGATGGAGGGCATCAGCCCCAGGACTCACTTGCTTGGAGGGCTCTGGGGCATGTGGTGTGGCAAGAATGGTCAGAAAGTGACAGTTTGAAAGGGGAACCATGCAAAGTAGTGTGTGGGCAAGGGCTGTGTTCATCTCAGTCAATAGTGACACCAGAAATCAACCCATTCAGGGATTGGCCTTGCACTGGGGCACTTGCCATGCCCCAGTTCTAGCCACCCTACTTAGGAGTTCCTGTTGTTACTAAAGCTCTTGATGCCCATGGCTTCCCTTTCTGTGTCTCTCTCCTTGCTCTTACTTTTCACCTAGATCTTCATTCCATCCATCTCTGTATTACACCCTATAGAGCACCTTCATTTCATATGCATTATGCATGCATCCGTGGAAATACACCTACACCCATCCCCATACACATTCTTCTACACGCACACACAACCACACACACAAACCCTATACACACACACATAACTCTATATACACACCTCTACACACACACACCCTACCTACACACCTCTGCACACACAACCACACACACATCTATACACCCAACCTTACACACACACACACCCCTATATACATACCTCTACACACACACACACCCTACCTACACACCTATACACACAACCACACACACATCTATACACACATCTATACACCCAACCTTACACACACACACACACACACACACACATACACACACACACTACTTTGCATGGTTCCCCTTTCAAACTGTCACTTTCTGACCATTCTTGCCACACCACATGCCCCAGAGCCCTCCTTAAGGTGCTTGCCCTGTCTACCTTCACATCCCTCTCCAGTCCCCTCCAGCACAGGCCCTTGCTGGCACTTCTCCAGTGCAAAGGCGGAGCCTCCTGCCTCCAGTTCACTGTATGGAGAAATCCCTCCGCTCTGCCTTGAGAAGCTTCTCTACTCCATCTCGAGTTTTCATTCCCCGTTCTCTTCCCTAATCACAAACACGCAGCCCCCCACCTTCCACTGAAAAACGCACCCCTCCCTCCGAGCATTTCTAGACCATAGCTTGGTCTCAAGGAGAGGCTCCAAGCAGAGGTCCTTTTCTCTCCTTTACATGAGGAATTCCTTGATGGAGTGGATGGCCGCTCTGTCCCTGTCTCTGCACTGACATGCCCGCAATGCCTCTTCCCTTTCTGCTCTCCAGGGCTGCACTGTTGGGCCTAATCTTGGGAACCTGTTAGCCACCAGATGTGGTGGCTCTGTCCTGCCTCCCTGCCTGAATTCTTCTCTACTCTTTTCCATCTTCCTTTCTTTTCCTTCTTTCCCAATCATTGTCTTCTGTTCCCTCTCTTGCTCCTTATAAATGGGCCTCACTAAAAATCCTTTTAATCTGAATGATTCAGAAGCCCACATCTCTAAGCAGGCCCGGCCCTTGCCTCTGGCCCCTGAGCAAATGTTTCCCTTCCTTCTTCCACTCGTTCTTCCTCACAGTCATCTGCCTGTGTGGTGGGGTCAGCAGTCATACCAGAATCCCTGGATCATCTAGCCCTTCCCCTCTGCCTCAGTTCTTGGAGAGAAGAGCTTTATGGAACCAGCACACGTTAAGTCTCCATCCTGTTGAGTCCTCCAGTCCCGGCTGGTTTTGGAGGCAATGAGAGTGAGCAATGAATCTCCTTGTTCCCAAGCTCTCAGCCTTCAAAACAAATGGAACAAACAAACAAACAAACAAACAAAAAACCAGTCTACACTGGGCTGTCTACTTAGCATCTCCCAAGAGTCTGGTTTTGTCTAAACAATCCCTTGAAAACAATTAGTGCTGTACCAGTGACAGAAGATTCAGCCACACAGACTACATTGATCTTTACATAACTGGCAGTCAGAAAATCTTTCATGCAAATAATAAGTCTTCACGTAACTCCTCCTAGGATGCTCTAAGCCTTCCTGCTCATTGCTAACTGTAGTTGCAACCCCATCCCCATACCATTTTCACTCTGCTTCTCCAAAGTCTTTACGTCCTAAAGGCCCCTTCAAGTCTGTGTCTTCTTTAATGTGTCTCTTTTTCCAACACAGAAATATTCCTAGCGGTGCTTTAGTTAAACCTCAATTTTAGCCTCCCCCCCACCCCCGTCTCTCTTATGCTATAGATCACGGTCTTCAGGATATTCTAAATTCTTTGGGCCTGATTTCGTGCCCTGGGTATTGTTGCTACTAGAATTGCATTCATTCATAAACACCCACAAAGCTCTTGTTACAGGCCAGGCCTTGCTCTCCTGCACCTGACTTTAAAGTTCAACAACAGAAACTTGCATCTTAAAAGGTCCTTAGCAAGGTTCATATGAAAAGGAAAGAGCAAGAGATGTAGGGAGGGAGGAATGAAACCAAAAGTGGGGCGGGGGAATGAAACCTTTGCCAAAGTAGCCTTCCTGCCCTGAGATCCCTCAGTTGGACGGGGTGTCGCCCCTCATGCGATTATGCTGAGCTAGAGTCCCTGACCTCATCTCGGTCCACACCCAGGTCCTTAGAGAGTGCTGGCTCTCCAAGAATCCAGTCAGTGCTTTCAGGCAACAAGATGTGTTTTCCTCTGTGTTGAAAGGGCTCTGGCTGATCCAGTTAGCCGTAGCTCTCTGGGGTAGCGCAGACTTTAACATTGGAGGGGCTGTAATAAAGAGCGTGACCTACTTTGTTTCCTTGGCTTCCCAAATGGCCTTGGCTCCCAGCTTGTCCTCCGGGTCCTGGAGGCCCCTGGAATGAAACAAAAATGGCAGATATAGCAGGATGAGGTATGACTCTCCCCCGACACTTTTACATGTCTTCTACGGAAAATGAAGTGCAGATGGAAGAAGAGAGTTACAGGCTAAGCTGATCCTACTCTGGGAAATAAAATATTGGAGCTGTCAAATAAAGACTAGTAAATAAAAGAAAATTAATAAAGTATCCCTGGCCAGATGTGGCCTAAATATCCTTTTTTGTGAGTCTCTGTGTCCAAACGAGCCGAGGTTCCCACTGCTTAGCTCAGGGAACAGATGCTGCTGAAGTGTCTAGTATTTAAAGTGAGCTTTCCGAAGGACAGTGGCCTTCAAAAAAATGCTTTGTACCAGCACCAAGGACTGTTCATCTTCATTTGCAAAGTGTGGAATGTACATTAGAAAGCTCAAAGAGTTTCACTAAAACCACCTAGCATCCTGACAAAGTGTGTCTTAGGGAGCACAGGATAAAGATTCTGAAGTTATTATCGGAGACTGCTAGAAAACAGAACTGTCACCTCTGTGTCCTAGAACAGGGCCCACTACTAGAGAACTTTTAAACACTTGTCAAATTAGTAGAAGGGATGAGTGCATAGGCCATCCAACCTAAATCATGTGGAATAGGGAGGCTGTTCTAAGCCTGGCAGAGCTCTTCTCCACACACGAGCCACATCCAGGGCATAGGATCCTCTGTCTGAGTCCAGGGGGTGGTTCGGTGGGTAGTGGTGCTTGCCACCAAGCTCAGGGATCCAAGTTCAATTTCTGGGATGTACATGGTAGAGGAGAACCAGTTCTTCCAACTGGCTCTCTTTTATACATGGACTGTGGTGTGTATATGTGTGCATACTCTCACACTGATAAAAAGGTATAAAAAATGCTGTTTGGTTAGGCAATGTAGATACAGTATTATAGTAATAAAAATAATTATACACCCCTTTTTGTTCTCTGTAATAGTCCCAAGCATCTACAGCTATCAAACCTGTCTTAGTCAGGTTTTCTATTCCTGCACAAACATCATGACTAAGAAGCAGTTGGGGAGGAAAGGGTTTATTCGGCTAACATTTCCATACTGCTTTTGATCACCAAAGGATGCAGGACTGGAACTCCAGCAGGTCAGAAAGCAGGAGCTGATNCAGAAGCCATGGAGGGATGTTCTTTACTGGCTTGCTTACCCTGGCTTGCTCAGCCTGCTCTCTTATAGAACCCAAGACTATCAGAGATGGTCCCACCCACAAGGGGCCCTCCCACCTTGGTCACTAATTGAGAAAATGCCCCACAGCTGGATCTCATGGAGGCATTTCCTCAACTAAAGCTCCTTTCTCTGTGATAACTCCAGTTGTGTCAAGTTGACAGAAAATGAGCCAGTACAAAACCATTGAATTTTCACAACGCCCGAGGAGGTCGTTGCCATCACTGCTCTTTTGCTGAAGATGTGTCCATTGTCAAGTCAGTTGTCCAAAGCATCATAGATAATATGTAAAGGTGTAAGCCTGGAATCAGACCCAAGCAGCCTGGCTCCAGATTCAATGTCTATGGCTACTATGCCTCCATCTATGAAGACAACAGAAATCCTACACTTTTCTCCACATTTGTGTGGACCGATTCTACCCCCCCCTCCCAAGACTCTCCTCCACTCTTCCATCCCCACTCAGTCAACATTTAAAAAAAAAAAAACAAACTTTCAAGGCAACCCTTGAACTCTGTATGCTTCTACTCCCCTACCTCCCTCTTTTCCATTAATTAATTTATTTATTCATGTTACATCTCAGTATCAGCTCCCTTCTCTTCCCAGAGCCCTCTCACACAGATCCTTCCCCCACCCCTTTCTCCCCTTCTCCTGAGAACGGGGAGACCCTCTTTATCACCCCCATCCCTACTTCTTTTTTTAAAAACAGTATTTATTTGCATATTTTGTCCTTTGACAATTTCGCACATGTGTATGACGTTCTCAGATTACTCTCCTCCCGCCCCTCGCTTCTCGCTCCCATCTCTCAATTCCTCCCCGCTACAGGTTCCTTTCTCTCGTTCCCTTTTTGTTTCAGGACCTGCTGAGTTAAACCAGCACCGCTGGCATGACTGTGAATGTGTAGATCTCCAGTAGTGTCTGGGGGTTCACCCTACCTCTACCTCTTGAGTACTGGTCCTGGAGAGAAGCACCCCAATGCTTGGCTAATTCTAACCTTTCTTGATGGTGTGTGTGCTGCCAGGGTTATTTAGCTCAGAACATACATTTTCAAAGAACAAGTACAGCTCTATAATTAGTATTTTGGACCTAGTTTCCCATTATATTTCCTTGCATTTGGGGATTTTAGAGGAAGTCTTAAGGGCAACAAAAAAAGGGACAAAAGAAGATGTCATTCCTTTCAAAGATGTCTTTGTGGGCATAACACATCAGCTTGAATTTTTTTTTTTTGTAATCATAACCACATATGGCTGAGTGCTGAGTAAGTTAATAAGCCTCTGGTATGCCATCAATACAAATGACATCCCCTTCCAAGACATAAGTCCCAAGGAGAGCTTTCAAGTCTGCAGTAAGAAAACACATCGTTCTACTGGAGGGTTCCTCGGGTGCCATAAAATAATATGAGACCTATGGTGAGGGGACTGTAGAGCCAATAGAGAGCAGCACCCTCTCTGTGTCTGGCTGTGCTTGTCTCTGTAGATTTCCTTCGGAAAACAGCAGTCTAGAGATCCCATTCATCATGTCCCAAACACAGAAAATACCCCTTGTCTTTGAAACTCCATTTTAACAGCTGACAAGAAGGGTGGTTCATAAAAAGCAAGCAGAGAAAGAAAAGCAGGGTTTTCAGCCAGAAACATGGAACTGCTGGTGGAGGGGTGTGGTGCCTTTGACCAGCTGGCAATGCCAAGGGCTGGCAATGCCAAGGGCTGGGTGATTTATGCCTGGGCCACTTCTCGCCAAAGCGAGATTAAAGGGACCCATGGATGAAGGCGCCCCACAGGGCACACGGAAAAACTACTCCAGTAACAGCCTTGGATACCGCTTTGGACCCCAGATCTTCGGATTTCAATTCATCTACATACCCACATCAATATTTGATGTCAACAGATGAGATATAGATCGATATATGTTTTCCTGTACTTTCTGTGAGGTTTTTTTTTTAAATAAAAATCTCCATTTGTGGTGCCAGCCAGCTTCTAATGATTCAAAGATGTGAACACAGAAGAGGTTTTGCTTTTTTTTTTTTTTTTAAATCATTGGTTTAGTTCTGCTATGAAATTATGAAGTTTTCATGCATTCGAAAAGAGCACTTTCATCAAAACCAGGAACAAACATTGTCAGGAGCAGATATTAATGTACTTTAAAAACAGTTTGCCATGGCTTACAAGTTTATGCAAATAGCCTCTTAAATATTCTCATGATGAGCACAACGACTTAAACGTTGGGCCTCTGCCCGGGTTTAGCTAATTCATGTAAAGTAATGCATTCCCCTTGGTACTGCTATTAGAGGAGGGTGAAAGTCCCAACTGGGTCTCATTCATTCATTTACTGCTTGATTCATTACATAAAGGAATTGAGCTCCGTTGTGCCAGGGACTGTAGATCCAGCATATGCAAGACACTAACATAAATGGAGCTTGCAGCATGTAAATAGAGATCTACAGATCCATATACATATATATATATATGTATACTGGCTATAGACAGGGAGAAGATCACACAGGGCCTTGCTACTCAATGTGTGGTCCAGATCCGCAGCATCCATGTCAGGAGGGGACTGACTGAACATGCGGCATCCCAAGTCTCAACCCAGACCCACTAGATGAGGACCAGCATCCTACCACGCTCTTAGCACATTCAGAACAAGGAGTAGTGTGGATATTGGCCATCCCCAAACCTGGTATTATCTAGGAAGAGTTTAGGATTATCAACACCACAGTTTCACCTGCGGAGCTTCTAAGAGTTTTGAGGACAGCCCCAGGTGGCAAAATGTCTTAGTCTCCCCAAGAAACTTGGCTTTAGATACCCTGAAGCTGGAGTTACAGGAGGTTATGAACTTTAGTCCTCTGGAAGAATTAGCAAGCACTCTTAGCTACTAACCCTCCACTCTAGCTCCCCCAGGAGGTAGGGTAGGCAACTCCTACGTGTGTGGGGGGAGTATTCTATTCACATAGCTCAGAGAGGGAATCCTTAACCTTGGCTGAGAAGCAGGGGCAAGGAGGTATAGAGAGGATCTTCTGGCTCTACCACAGTCTATATGGTGTGGAGGCAGGGGGTGGGGGAGCATGGGAGCAGGGTGGGACCAGGATACAAGCAGCTGCCGCTTCTCACACTCAAGTCAAACTTAATACTGTTGGCCTGCAGGCAATGTGTAATTGACCTTTAGGGAAGAAACCACTAAAGCATCCTCCTCCAAGCCAAGGTGAAAACCGGATGGATGCACTTCTTTCTCCTTACGTACCTGGGGACCTTTCATTCCCAGGCTTCCTGTTTCTCCTTTCTCACCGACCTCTCCTCTTGGACCCTAAATGCACAGAATCAAAGGGTTAGTTTCTCCTTCATCGAGAACCCTTGAACATTAAACTTTTGCACTACACAAGTCAGATGCTAGGCCAAGGTAACATAGAAACTAGGCAGAGAGCCAGATACACTGTAGCTACGACGAGGGACTCTGAGCTCCTCATCTGTGTAAGATCTCTGCAGATCAGTCTGAAACTGAGGTGCTGAGCCTATCTAGCCAAAGGAGCTAGGGCCTGGAGGAAGCACCCCAAAGCTGAGATATGTTCAGTACTGCCAATTGTCCTCAGCCTCGTTGTACTCTGAAGCCATATGACTTTTATGTGGGGGGAAAAATGTTTCCCTTAATAATGTAAATCTAAAACCAGAACATTTAAAACCACTTTACATTCAATAACCACAACAAAGATGGGTCATAAAGAAGACACATCACATAGCAAGATAAAATTTAGATAGTTCTAGTTCTGGAATACTCTATTGCCTGTGTGCTACGGCTTCCATAGGACGCAACAAAACTCCATGCACCGTATTTGGTATTTTGCTTCATTTTAAATTGGGCTGTAAATAAGAAGGTCTATAAACCGAAAGAACAAATGCTGGATGTGACTCTCGTAGCATGAAATAAAGGCAGTCGATTTATTGAGATGATTCCCGACGATCCCAAGGCAAATATTTCTCACTTTAAAGTAAGAAAATCGAGTCTTCCACAGCTGGCACAAAATGACAAATAAAAGCCATCAAGCTGGAGAGAGAAAGAGAGTGAGCGAGCGAGCAAGCTGGCTGAAGGGAAGGCTGGTCACCAGGCTGAAATCTTGGCGACAAGTGCACAAAGTATTTCTTCTGATGGTTGGATGTATTTTGCCCAACCTCCACACACAAACTGCTGATATATAATGCCTTTATTTTTAAGTACTTGCTTTAAAACTTTGAAAAATAGAACCAATGACTGTCTTGCCTTAGCCAAACAGTACACCTGTTTTTCAAACATTCAATGCTAACTTTAGAGAGGAAAAATAAAATACTGTTTTCATGGTCTGGTTTCTACCCAACCCCTGGCCCTCAGTCCCCAACCCCCACCTCTCCCTTTCTCTCCCCCTGGAGGCTTAACCCAGAGCTTGTGCATGCTAAGCCAGCATTCTACCATGAGGCTATGTTCTAGCCCAGCTGCTTCCTTCCCTCTCAGCATTCACTCGCTCCCTGTCTCGCTGTTGATTTAGGCTTTACCTCCTCTGGCACATTAACTCCTCCCTTCTCACATGACCAGTACAAAGCGCCAGCTATGGCTTCCTCCTTATAAAGGAAAAACACATGCCAGAGGCAGGTCCCCCGAGAAGCAAGCTGGAAAGGACGGGCAGGGTGCCACGCTATAGATCACCCACTGAAGCCTCCAGCTGCACTTAGAACAAATCTTTCCTTGAGTTGAGCCAATGTTTCAACGCCATGGACATTCCGGGGATAGAACACTGAGCTATTCCCATGTTTAATGGACCACAATCCCACACATTCGAGGCTCAACATTTTCCTTGGCTCAAGGTCTCCTGGATTATCCTCAGGATCCAGAACTCAGCACACGGGGCTGGCTGCCCAACATGTTCCTCTCTTTCTACTTCTTGACAGGGACAGAACTCTTAGAGACCAAGTTCTGTACAAGACTCAATGTCACTTGCTTGCTTTATTAACCTGAACACACTTCCAAGCAGGGCATGTGAAGGGTTCTGTCCAGGATATAGATCACCCACACACAGATTCTTAGGCACATCTGTACGTTCCCTGTGTATACCTGTGGGCCTCTAAGTCCCGGCGAACCTGCAAGTCCGTCTGGGCCCGGGGTTCCTGGATTTCCCTGTGATGAGAAAGAACCAACCAATTAATCTATTAGCCCTGTCTCTTCATGTGCAAGATTAGAAACTTCTTCCCAGTGGCAATGAAAGGAAGGTCTTCACAAAAACCCGAAGAGTTCTTTCATCTTTAACATTGTAGAGTTTCTCTATATGGTCTGACTGTGGCTGCGGATGGGTTTAGCACTAACCCTCACTGTGCTTTTAACTTGAGCACATGGGCTCTGAAAAATGCTAAACCATGGCTGCTCTTTCTTAAAGACCGCATCCCTGAGGCACCGTGTATGTAGGATGTGATCACTGGTGTGTGCCACACCGGGACACCACACAGCGAGGACCCAGACTATCCAGTGTGTGTTAAACTTTCCTTGTGTCCTTTGGGTTCACATGGGATTTTCACACAAATTGTAAGTTGGAAAGGCTAACAGAACACAAATCCAAGGAAGGTTACTTAGAGTTTATATTTAAAAGCCAAACAAAATAAAAATTAACCATTGGATTAAATAGTGTCTTTGATCATTTTTATGTTTAAATGTTTTTAATATCTCTGTACATTTTTAATAAAATGATCCAATTTTTATTCCATTTTAAATTCTTAAAACTCTAGTCAATATTTTTCTAACAATTTATTCTACAACCAATGTCATCAAAAGCCAAAAGGTTTTTTTTGGTTTTTCAAGACAGGGTTTCTCTGTGAACCCTGACTGTCCTGGAACTCACTTTGTAGACCAGGCTGGCCTCGAACTCAGAAATCTGCCTGCCTCTGCCTCCCGAGTACACCACCACGCCCGACTTAAAAACCAAAAGTTTAAGATAGATGGGAAGAGATGTTACAGTCTTTATTCTAAATGACTGAACATGAGTCATTTATGAAGCTCAGAAAAAATAATCACTGACCTGTGGGCCTGTGTGTCCTCTTCGGCCATGAACTACCTAAAACGAAAGGGAGAAAAATAGATGTCTTAGTTTAGAAAAGATGGTGTGTGTGTGTGTGTGTGTGTGTGTTACATATGTATGTATGTATGTATGTTTGTATGTATGTATGTTTGTATGTATGTATGTGATTTAAATTGGTAGCTGTCCTCAAGGCATGGACATAGATAACTCCCACACTGTGCTTAGCATATTCATTACTCGGTGAAGTATAATAGGCCGACGCTGAATTCCTGAATAGGGCAACAGGTAACTGAAGTCATGGACAACCCGAAGCCAGCGATACATGGAGAGCAGGTGGTAGCCAGCAATCTACCTCCACCAGACTTGACCAGAGCTGCTCTCGGCGGCAACACTGATCTGAACTAACTTTCTTATTTTCCTGCAAGCACTACAAAGTCAGTCAGGAATCAGGGATGGGCCAGTCAGGGGGCAGGATGCCAGAGGAAAAACTGAGGATCAACTCCAGGAACTTCAGAATAAATCATCTAAGCTCAGAAGTCAAAGAGCCAAACTAGCTTGATTTTTAAAGCCAAGCAATGTCATTAACTGTCAAAGACCAGTCATCTCAAGTATTCAAAAGTGACTTGATTCATTGTATCAATAAAATACCCAAGCCAAATAACATTGCTAAAGAGAAAAGGGTGCTTTTCACTCTACATAGGGTTAGGGTTTAAGGTGCCCTCCTAATCAGTAGTCTGTAGTTCAGATAATCAAGGGACAATGACGTATCCTATCTGACTTGATCATTTAGTGAAGTCAGAACGAAACTCACGTCTAGGGTTCACAAAATCCAACAGATGCAAGACAATATCATCTCGCTGCAAACTCATGAAAAGTGTTTAGACAGGCCAGTATTGCTAAGTGTATTTCAGAATATGTTGTCATCTAAGAAGCAAACAAGTGTGCGTGGGGGAAATGTCTCATTTCTTTCAAACAATAAGCCATCTTGAGAGGCAGGGTTCCTGTCTGGTCGGGGCCACAACGCCATCTGCCATCTCTCTCTTGAACTCCAGCAGAGGCAACTGAGCGCTCTGGAGGAATCTCCACACCACAGGACCTTGTGATCACGGGTGAGTGGAACACAACATCAACTCCAGAGAATCCAGGAGGGGCTTGCGCCAGCAGAAACAGGGTCAAAGGAACACCACCCACCCAGAGGTGGAGTTCCTGTCCGGTCGGGGCCACCCTGCCATCTCTCTTCTGAACCCCAGAGGAGGCAGCTAAGCTCTCCTGAGGAATCTCCACACCGCAGGTCCTCGGGATCACAGCAGAGGCAGTAGAAAGCTCTGGAGGACCCTCCACATCGCAGATCCTCGGGATCCCAGGAGGAAAGTCAGCCTACAGGGAGGGCTCTGACCCCAGGTCTCAGAAGGAGGATCAGAGTTCCAGACTCCTGGACACCTGCCTTGCAAGAGGAGAGCTTGCCTGCAGAGAGGGCTCTGACCATGGGGATGCAGGGGAGAGTTGGATTCCCAGGAGTGCTGACAGGGGTTAACAGAATCACAGGAGGATCAAACTCCGGCCAGAGACAGCTTGAAAATTAACACCAGAGATTTCCAGATGGCTAAAGACAAATGTAAGAATCTTACTAACAGAAACCAAGAACACTGGGC
>NC_034599.1:98918377-98967756 GCF_900095145.1 Mus pahari
TGAAAGGACACTGATATAGCTATCTCTTGTGAGGCTATGCCAGTGCCTGGCAACTATAGAAGTGGATGTTCATAGTCATCTATAGGATAGAACACAGAGACCCCAATGGAGGAGCTAGAGAAATTACCCAAGGAACAGAAGGGGTCTGCAACCCGATAGGTGGAACAACAATATGAACTAACCAGTACCCCCAGAGCTCGTGTCTCTAGCTGCATATATAGCAGAAGATGGTCTAGTCAGCCATCGTTGGGAAGAGAGGCCCCTTGGTCTTGCAAACCTTATATGCCCCATACAGGGGAACGCCAGGGCCAAGAAGTGGGTGTGAGTGGGCAAGGGAGTAGGGCGGGGGGGGGGGGAGGGTATAGGGAACATTCGGGATAGCATTTGAAATGTAAATAAAGAAAATATCTAATAAAATAATTTTTAAAAAAGCCATCTTCAAGGCCCAAATTCTCTGTCAGAGAAGAAAAGGAAGTCATTTTCAAAGGGCTGGAATGATAGCTCAGTGTCCAAGAGCGTTTGCATTGACAGGCATCTGCATACATGTGGTACACATAAGTTCACATATTCACACATATGCATGCAATTTGTATAAGTTTAATAAGAGTCTGTACCTTTTTGACACAATAAACTGTTACCATTCAAGACAATTCATTGTCATTCTGAAAGACATCCACCAGCAGATCATTTCATTCAGAAAACCATGTGCTACACTTTAAAGGTTAGTGGACCCCCCCCCCTCAGCACACAAACACATACACACACACCCTGAGTCTTTGACCTCGGGAAATCCACACTCTTCATGTACTGGAGGAGGAGGTATAAATACTGCAAGTATTTACAAGGCAGAGCACAGCACATGCCCAAGGATGGGAAGACAGTTTCAAAGACAGGGATAACATCCAGTTGGCCAGATGTGAAATCCTCCCAGAGGAAGAGATTTGGAGGTTGGCCTCAGGGATGTGTGTACAACTCTTTCCATCAGGAACACAGCCTGGGTAATGAAGTAAAGGCAGGAAAACAGGAGGCGTTGTAGACACTGACAACAGGGATGGGAGAGGAGAAGGGAGCTGTGGGGTCACTAGGCCGACAGGCTTGTCCCACACTCAGCAGTAGCCCCTGGGGTCTGGGGTGCAGTTGACACACACGGTTGGACCAGGTTTCCGGTGAGTACAGTTGGTTGATGTAGAGGAGAGGAGAAGAACGCTATATTCTAGCAAAACAAAAAAAAAATTCACCTGTAGGTTTTTAAGGACTGCAGAGAGAAGAGCTTCACATGGAGGAGGCCTCTCTCTGGCCAGTGTTTGAAACATCGACATTTGCTCCTGTTTGTTTTTTTAATGTACTTGTGTATATGGATGCATATATGTGTGTGCACACAGACACCAGAGGACATCCCTTATGTGTCATTTACCTTGTGTTTTGAGACAGGGTCTTTCCATTGGCCTGAAGCTCACCAATGAGGCTGGGGTGAATAGCTGGCCCACAAGTACCAGGCATCCGTTAGCTTGTTTTCCCAGTGCTGGCAGCGAAAGGGTTCCAGCACTATAACCCGGCTATGCTCTATGGACTCTGCCTTAGTTCCCCAGGCTTGCCCACAAGCATACCACCTGGGCCATCTCTCCCACTCTGCTCCCATGTGACTTTAAGATCTGATTTTGAGGGGCTAGAGAGATGGCTCAGCGGTTAAGAGCACTGACTGCTCTTCTAGAGGTCCTGAGTTCAAATCCCAGCAATACCATCTGTAATGGAATCAAATGCCTTCTTCTGGTGTGTCTACAGTGTACTCATATGCATAAAATAAAAAAAAGATAGATCTGATTTTGAAAAAGTTCAACGGCACGAATCACCGTATCTCTGGTGTCTTTGCTCTGCCCAAGGCTTGGGGGCCTGGTGTGGTGAACAAAAACTGACTCCTGTCCCTAATTAAGGAGGTTTAGGCCCTAATGGGAGAGACCAAACTTGACATCTAAGATTACGTAAGTGACAGGAACAAATCCAGAAGTGGCCACTCAGGGCTCGTGCTGCTATAAATTACAAAGTCATGGGAGAGAGACCTTGGCAGACATGAGACGCAGAAAGCAGACAAGGAACTAGGGCAAGTGATTTTGCAGCTATTGCCTAACACTTTCAAGTGGTTTGCATGGGAAAGATAATCTCGGGTTATTAGAAGGGTACACTCAAAGGCTGACTGGGGCTGGTCACACACCCAGAGATCCTGACTCCTCTTTAAACGTGAGTGAGCACAGCAAGGAAGGGAAATTCCCTCAGGAGACTGAGGGAGAACAAGGATGTAAGACAGACTCAGCAGTTCCATACTTCCCACAGCCTGGCTTTCTGGGTAGATATGACTAATTTAGGGCAGAAAGTCACCAGTAAGCAGGCAGGGTGTTAACGGCAGATACCCATGATTCCTAAGTGTTACTGGCAGGCTCGTGCCCAACATTGCTGTCCTGGAGTTCTCTAGGAGGCCTGTAAAGAGGTACCTAGAAGGATGAATGGATAACACCACAAAAACAATCTGGGCCAAACCAGGATGAAAGCCTGCATTTGTTCAAGGCTACAGTTGCTTCTCATTACCTCTGGCAGCAGATTCCAATTCTCAGGACAGTCTGGTTCAGAGAGCACCAACTCTGGCACTTCCCGCCAGTGCCCCGGGGCTGTGCTTTCTGGCTGCTTCCCCTGCCCTTGGTCCAGGCTAGTATCTTGGCTTCCCTCGGGTAATCGCTTGTTCCACCGGGCAGGCCTGCCTCCCTTTCCATCAGTTGCCTTCAAATAGAAGAGGGGTTTGCCGCCTCTTCTTCCTTTCCAGGAAGCATCTAGCAAAGTCTGGGGACATTTCTTGTCAGGGATGTTGTTGGCACCCAGTGAGCTGAGGTCAGAGGAGACATGAGCATCTTTCTGTGCATGACACAGCCATTCCCTATAAGCAATGCTTCAAACAAAGTGGAGAAACTTTGCTATGGTTTACTCCAAGGTTCTTATTTTCTGCAGAGAAGAGAATGTCTGCCTGAGTTCTTAGCTCTAGGGCTCAGGCTCACTGATGGTGTTCGGTGTTTGTCAAGTGAGTAGACACCAGGCTGGGGTTAAGCTGGAGCCCTTTTCCCTGCCTGCCATCCCCAGCCCCCACTACTGGCCACTCTCTAACCACTTGTCAATTCAGCAGCATTTTATTGCACTAAGGATTCCTCAATGTTCTTCATCCAGGTGCATATTTTGTGGGTTATATAAAGTGCTGGTAATGGAACAGAGAGCTTTGGACATGAGACAAGGACTCAGCCTCGGAGTTACACCCGCAGTCCAGTGTCTACCTATACTTTACAGTTTTATAAATAGCATATTTTTTTTCTTTTCTTTTGTTTTGTTTTTGGTTTTTTGAAACAGGGTTTCTCTGTGTAGCCCTGGCTGTCCTAAAACTCACTCTGTAGACCAGGCTGGCCTCAAACTCAGAAATCTGCCTGCCTCTGCCTCCCAAGTGCTGGGATCAAAGGCATGCGCCACCACTGCCTGGCGCATATTTTTTTTTCTTAAAGAAGAATAACTTCTTGCAATGATTAGAAAACTAAATTCTTACTTAATAGTTGAATGCAGATCAAGCAAAAATGTCAAGTCCTCCCTAAAGTTCTAAACGTCAGCAGGGTGGGAGAGATGACTCAGAGGTTAAGGGCACTTTGCCGCTCATGCAGAGGACCCAGGTTCAGTTCCCAACACCCACATGGTGGCTCACAACGATCTGTAGACACAGGGAAACCGATCCTTCTCCTCACCTCTGAGGACACCAGGCATAGGTGCACATACATACATAAAGACAACACACTCAAACTTTTAAAACAAAGAAAAACAAAGTAGTAAGTAGCTTTTGATAGTCACGATTCCTGCCCTGATGGGATTTTTCTGGTAGCATTCTACACAATGGCACTTTTATTGAAAAGGGGCGAGGGAGGGGGGTCACATGATTATCCATTTAAAATTTCAGGGTTCGACTGGAGAGTTGGGTCAGTGCTTGTTGCTCTCCCGCAGGACCCAGGTTCAGTTCCCAGCACTCACAGGGCCGCTTACAACCATTTGTACCTCTAGTTCTAGGGGATCCAATGCCCTCTGCTGACATCCCTGGGCACTGCATGAAAGGGTGCACAGATATACAAAATACATTATGCATTAAAAAAAAAACCAATACAATCTTTAAAATCTAAGTATTACATTTAGCTTCTCTTGAATAGAAAAGTAAAAATAAGGAACCAGGAGCCCAGTGGTGCCATCTCTGCTACCCTGCCAATCTCACTTCCTTTTGCCTTCCTGTGCTCCTCAAGGTCTACCAGTTGGCACTGTTGTTCTGTCAATTCTTGAAGCTTTTACTCAGAGGAAAAAGTCGGTTCTTTCAGACTTGAATGGCTCGCCAGAGCCTCTCTTTCCGCCCAGTAACTCTTCTTCTAATGGGAAAGGGGAAGGACGGGGGTTAATTTGCCATTTGGACATGATTAGCCCCACTTTCTTTTGTGGATTGATTAGTTAATCATCGGATTCATTGGCAACAAAGATTGGCCATCTTTGGAAGGGACCCTGTAGACCGAAAACCCCTGGGGAGGAGTGGTGGGACATGGAGACACTGTCTAAAACACCGTGGGGTCAAGAGAAGTCTTGCATCTTCCACCAACTTTTGGCATTTGGGGGATTCTTGGGATTCACTTGAAGCCCTCCAGGTCCCAGCGTATCTGTCATAATCTGCACTGAGTCCCTGTACCCTCGCTGTTCACAGCCTCCCTGGCCTTGGTTTCTGGTCACCAGTGATCCAAACAAAACACAATACAGTGTCTCTCCATCCTCTATTGCCTCCTCTGCTCGGTGGGGTGTACGGGGCTGTCCCCTGATCCTCTCAAATCTGCAGAGCTGTGTTCACCTGTTCTTTGTGGAAGGTGAAGTGACTGAGAGAAATCTGATCTGGGCTTCATAGCTAAGCAGCAGATGAACTTCCTTCCTCTCTGTAGTCCACATGCAAAGCTAGTTGTCCGGGTGTCAGTCCTTGTCTGTGACTGGAAAGTGGGCTCACGGAGGTTTTTTATTTTATTTTGCCGAGTTGTACAAAAGAGGACTATAGCCAAGGTTGTGCCCCTGCTTTGTCATTTGTCACTAGTCCTGCTTTGACTGGTGCGTGACATGAAGGCACCCATCACCAATGTGTGGACCTCCTCCTTGGAAGCTGTTCAGCATGATAGGACCTCTGGGGGGTGGGGGCACAAAACAATAAATACACATTCCTTCACACCAGGACTTCCTGGGTTGATATTTTTAACACTGAAAATGTTTTGCAGGGGGATGTAAGCCTGCAAGAACGCCCTTCCAGAAAGCTAAGAGCAGAGGATAAACACCCCCTCATCTGCATATGCATCGAAGCAACACTAGCAAAGCAAAGGTTGCTAATAATCGCACTCTGCACAGTTTGAATGTAATCTCAGCTCCTATTTCCATTTTCCAGCCTCATGAAGAACATGGGTGTGCTTCCAGATGCAAAAACACTTTCCTGGCGGAGTCTAATAGCTAGTTTCATAAACTACTTCTGCCCAGAGAACACAATACCTCCTGAGTGC
The DNA here is from genome assembly GCF_900095145.1 of Mus pahari. Classification (NCBI taxonomy): domain Eukaryota; kingdom Metazoa; phylum Chordata; class Mammalia; order Rodentia; family Muridae; genus Mus; species Mus pahari. Next base: position 98,923,963 of record NC_034599.1, read on the forward strand.
CACCTACTCAACTAGTTTTTATTTGTGCTCAATTTTAAGACATTTTGTATTTTGAGGGATGGGGTGAGCAGGCTGGATAGCTAAACAAAGAATGGAAAAGAAAATGCTGTGAAATGAGACAAAATTGGTATAATTTAGACTCTTACGCAGGTGTGGAAGTGAATTCCTTCAAATAATCTCTTATTGGATAAAGGCTTTCTATTTGGAATCTCTGTGTGCTTTTCTAAGCAGTCACACATGGAATGTTTTAAAGTGTGTATTTAAACAAAGCCAATAAAATATACTAAAAACAAAATAAAACTGCCCCTCCCCCCATGGGTTCCATTGGCTAACTTTTGTCAACTTGACACAAATCTGGGAAGAGGATATTTTAATTGAGAAAATGCCTCCATAAGATTGGCCTGCAGGCAAGTCTGTGGGGGATTGTCTTGATTCATGATTGATGTAGGAGGACCCAGCTCTGGTGCTACCACTGCTGGACAAGGGGTACTAGGTTGTGTAAGAAAGCAGGCTGAGCAAGCGAAGAGGTGCGATTCAGTAAGCAGCATGCCTCTGTGGATTCTGCTTCAGTTCAGCTTCTGCCTCGAGTTCCTGCCCTGACTTGCCTTAGTCATGGTGTGTGAGTTGTGAGTTAAGATAAACCCTGTCTTCCCCAAGTTGCCTTTGGTCATGGTGTTGTGTTCTATCACAGTACCAACTTCCCTAAGGTATTCAACAACCTGGTCTAACCCTTGGTTACATGCCGACATCAGACCTTTTCTTTATTTCTCTTTTGATTTCTTTTATTTCCAATTTTTAATTTTTGAGAATTTCATATATGCGTTCACTATATTTAAACATTATTTTTACCCCTCCATCTCTCTTTACCCTAAGACATGACAAGGATGCTATACCCTTTAAAATCAACACTATGACTGCCTAAATAAGACTTGCATGTTCACATTAGCCGCAGACCTGCTGATACAGACGAAGAACTTTAGGTTGTCAACCAATGGCTGCTGAGGGAGGGAGAAGCAGTTTTGTTCCCAACTTTCTTAATAGTCATAAAATGAAGCAGACAATAAAGCTTGGACACTCAGGAACATCACTGGCAACTTCAGTTAAGTCAGCAAGTAGGCCACACAGTGACCATTTTCCCATCATTGACAAACACTCTCTTTTCTCTACATGGCAGTTTTTCTTTGTGGGTAATTTCCCATGCAGTCAACACTTTCTTACCTAGGCTTTACCAGGCCAGTCCTATGCTGAGACAGCTCAGTGTCTGTAGATACCATCCCTAGCCATCGGCAATCCCACCAATTCCCTACAATCAGCCACTTTCAGCCCAGCTATGGGATCCATGAATCTAGAAGCTCCTTGCCTCAAAGGGCTCTTACCAGCTCTCTTCTTGAGCCTGGTGTTCCCGGAGAGCCCGGCCAGCCTCTTCTGCCCTGCCAGAGGAACAAAAGAATGTGTGGTGACATTACATCACTGACAGGTTCCATTTTAACATCTGTCCATGTACCAGAAGGGCTCATATGAGGGATGGAGTCATCTCTTCCTGTACTGTGATACTGTCTTCCATTGGTCACAATCACACCCCTATGTGGGTCACAGGGATCAACAGCACAACTCCAACAACATGGCTTTGGGCTTCAACTGCTCATTGCCACTAATTCATGTTTGAGACATGGGTCAGAATACTTAGACTATCCCTACTCTGTAACTTAGCATAGCTTGAATGTGGCTGGCAGGCCACTACTGGTTGGAGCTTTTGTGTGCATTTGGCTGTGTATGTGTGTATTTGGGTGGGGGCCTGTACATGCATTCAGGTGCATATGGGGGCTGAGAGGTTGACATACGGTCTCTCTCAATCTCTCAATTACTCTTTACCTTATTGTTTTAAGACAGGGTCTCTAACTGTAGCTGAATTTGCAAATTCAGCAGTACTCACTGTTCAAAGAGCAGAGGACCCTCTTGCCTACTGTGAGATTACAGGTCTATGCCACAACAGCTGGCTTTTAGAGTAGGTCCTGCGGATCTGAACTCAGGTCCTCCTGCTTCCGAATGGAGCATTGTACCAAGTGAATCATCTCCCCAGACCCCAGCTGGGATTCCTACATTTAGACTGCTTCTTTGTCTACACTGTGTAGATTAATATCTGCTCATGAATAAAGCCTCAAAATTCCCCCAAGTGCAAAAGTATGGGATGATTGTTTAGCCAAGAAAACACAAAAGTAAGCTGTTCACCATATCCTGCAAGTGAGAAAGGGGGCAAGAGGCGGGGGCCTGGTGTATGAAGCAGGTCATGGGCAAAGCCGGAGGAGGAGGGAGTGTGGCTGACTTCTTCCTACCGCATCAGACTTCTTCCCTATAGGTAGTTAGCAAGGGAACGTGCTTGCTTAAAGGCATCACACATTATCCACATAATTTTTTAAATCCTAAGTTATAGGACAAGGGAACTAAACTGTGGTCTGTGAGATTTCAGAACAACACCCCCCCCCCCAGAGATTTGCCTCCTGGGAGGAGCCACCCATCACCAGCTCTTATCTTTCCAAAGCAGGCTAACAGGGGTGCTTCTTCCTCGCTTGTGTGGATAGCAAACTAGCATCCCTGGATACTGGGATGGCCAACAACTCTGGTAGCCCTTTAAAAAAGTCTTTTCTATTCAATCAACAAGTCCTTCCTTTCAAGCTAGAGCTTAGATGTTTGTATTCATGAGGACCTTGTGAGTGCGGCTTAGTGCAGCCAGTTGACAAACAATGTTCCTAATGTTTAGAAGTTCAGATGTTTCTAATGTCTTGCAGCAAGAAATAAGCAGGAGTGAAAGATTTGTTCTTTTTGCTTCCTACAATAGTTTTTTTTTCTAAGTATATTCTCTTATTATTCCAAATCCCCCCCCCCATGTGTTTTATATTCTAAGACTCCGAGCCTCTTAGCCACTACGGTAGCAAGTTTACTTCCAAATGCCCACATAATTACTTGTCTTCCGAGGTCTCCTTTCAAGCCCTTGGGTCCTTGTATGCTACTGTCACGTCCAGGAGTTCCCTAAAAAGAGGGGGGTTAAAAAAAAAAGGTGAACAGGATTTTAATGGAATGTAAATTCAATATAGAAAGCAGAACAGTGTTAAAGTGAAAGGTCGCTCACGAATATTTGACTCGCCTCCTTGGCCTGCTGTTAGCAGACTCAGAGCGGATACCTAAGGTAAGCACACGGGGAGAAAGCAAGGGCTTGCTACAGGAGCTGTGGCCAACAGAAGCTAGGGGACAGACCTTGTGTCCTTCCCTGGGGCCGGAGCCTGCCCTGGCTTTTCCTCTTGTCCTGGAGTCCCAGGCATGAGAGAACTGGTGGGAGTCCTCTCTTCTTCTTGGGAGAAGTTAAACACGCGTGACACAGTCATCATACCCACACATGAACTCCAACCAGTGAGGAAGAATACACGCCTGTCACACTGCATGAGCAGCAGCAGTTGCTGGGGGGGGGCAGACACTGGGGCAGCTGCCTCTGAGTTGCCCAGGTGCTCTAGGGTACAGATTTGGCCGAGTCTCCCTCCCTCCCTTGCTGGGGTAGCCTTCAGGTGCCCCTAAGTTACCCGTGCCCCAGTAAATAACCCCCCTTATTTATGTCCCCATAATAAACGGGAATAAACTCACTGGCCCACTAGACTAGACTTGGATGCAATTGTTTTCTTTGGTCTGGCATCTGATGTGGGCAGATGTTTGCTAATATTGCCCTGGGAGAAGTCACAGTACACCCAGCAACCTGTTTGTCCCCAAGTTCTAATCTCTTATGCTTGTGCCTGGTTTTTAGAGAAACCTGAACTCTGGAGGTTCAATATTCACCCCAACATCCCGGCAGCAGCTTGCAGGAAATAGCACCATTGTGGGATACCGTCCTCAGCAGGCCAAACTATAAAGCTTCTAACTTGGGGACCACAGGCGAACTGTGTATGCACGGTGATGAGACCATCCATGGAGCCCGTCAAGCCAATTAATGCTCCAATAGGCCGAGAAGGAACAGCAGTAATGCAGCCCTGCAGAGCGCCAGCTGCCGCGCTGGTCTGCCAGCAGCACCCTGGATTACCTCCAATCAATCAATAAGCAATTCGCAATCACCAACAGGGATAAGGCACTGTTCCTGACACTTAGTGAGCCTATTTATTTATTTATTTATTTATTAAATAGTGTTTGGACTCGGACTTAATAGGGAGAAAGAGGGGCGCCTGGACTTATTATAGGATTGTTATCACTAAAACGTGCTTGATTCTCCTCTCTGCCAAACCAGGATCATTTTCTACATTTTCATTTCCTCCTCAAGCTTAAGTACATGTCTCTTAAGTCATCACCAAACATGGACAAAACAACTGGAAAGCTATTGTTTTAGTGAGATTGATAAGGAGGAGGAAACCACCTGCAGGATTTACTCATTCACTTAGTAAAGCTGAGACGGGCTCTCTTATGTGGCCTTGGCTGGTCTGGGAACTCTTCTGTGTAGACCAGGATGGCCCTGAAGTCATAGAAATCTGCCTGCCTCTGCCTCCTGTGTGCAACCAAGCCCTGCTCAAGTCCGGAACTTTATTCCACTGGACACATAAGACCGTTAGTTTGAAGGATAACATAAGAGGAGTTGCACACCAGGACTTCAAAACAGAACCTCCGACCTCCATATGTGTGCAAGTTGCTTGGTCAGTGTGAGTATAAACCCTTTAACACAAATTTACAACCAAACATGGACTTCTAGTAAAAGTGTATTGTCAGGTGATGAACTTGTTAAGTCTCTGTAAATCAGAGCAAGGTTTTATTCAGCTTTCTCCTGGTATTGTATGAAATCTTAAAAAGTTATCATCAAGAGCTGTGTGTGTGTGTGTGTGTGTGTGTGTGTGTGTACACCTGTAATCCTAGTACGTGGGAGGCAGAGGCAGGAGGATTCAGAGCACAAGGCCAGCCTTAAACAAACAAACAAGCAAATAAAAACCATCTAGTCAAAAATGGGAAATTCCAAATCCTTGTTTAGATATTTTTCCAGGAATTTGTGCTACTTGCATGAATTCCTGAGGAAAATACGATCCTATGTGTGGTCTATTTATTCTGTCAATGTTGCTCTTCCCAACTTTTCCTGAAATAGCAACTCGCTAAAACCACATACACAAAGTACAGAAAGCTGTTTCAAATCTAAGCTGCACTTTTCCAAACAGGTGAGAAAGGATGGCTAAACACTGGGACCCATCTAAGGCCAGCATGACTGACACCGCCAGAGGCTCTGGTGGCACCAACTGTCAGCCATCTTGACATCACACACCATCACTCTCAAAACTGACAATCTCTTCTCAGTATTCAAGTTCTTTAGACAAAGGTGAAAACACTAACTCTGCATGGTACCTGTGTGGAGGTCAGGGGACAACCTGGCAGAGTCAGTTCTGCCCAAACCTTCATGTGGTCCTGGGATTGAACCTAGGGCATCAAGTACCTCTACCCACTGAGCCATGGAGTTCACCTGATTTGAAAGGCATGCTATATAGTCACACTGTCCATAGCATACAACTAAGAGAGTTTCTGATAAAAAAATTAATATATTGATGCCTCAAATGAGCTCATAGTCATAGTATCAAGCTAAAATGCTCATGTTCTAGAGCCACCATTTCTTGCTTACCTTTTGTGAAATGACACCCATACTGTTTCCTGAAGCTTCATGACACACCTTGAAGTTATTTGAAATTATCAGGAGATGCTGACCGGCAAACAGTATCATCTTCAAGTGAAGACTCCGGTTTAAACTCTGCATTTATCTGTGTGCATGTGCACACACTGCGTGGGCACGTGTGTATCATAACACACGTGGGGGAGTAAGAGGGTAATTTTCTGGTGTCAGTTCACTCTGCCTACCATGTGGGTCTCAGGGATTGAACTTGTGCCCTCAAGCTTGATGATGAACGCCTTTCCCCATGGAGCCAGCCATCAGCCCTCTGCTCTTGAAATACGGCTATTTGTCATGCATGCAGCACATTTACAGCATTGACTTACTGCACTAAGTCTCCACTCTCATCAACATCTTGTGTACCCAAGAGGGTATCAGACAAATGTCCCTTCAATGCCCTACCCCCCCCAGCATTTTTTAAACAGTTTTCATTGACTGTAGGTGTTCTAATCAACACGTAGAACACTAATCTTGTCCATATGGTGGGAGAATAGCTCACTACAAACTTTTGATAAATGTGTACTGGCTGAGCAAGCCAGGGGGAAGCAATCCAGTAAGCAGCACCTGTCCATGGCCTCTGCATCAGTTCCTGCCTCCAGGGTCGTGCCCTGTGTGAGTTCCTGTCTGACCTCCTTTGGTGATGAACAGCAATGTGGAAGTGTAAGCTGAATAACCCCTTTCCTCCCCAACTTACTTCTTGGTCATAGTGTTTCATTGCAGCAATAGAGCCCTGACTAAAACAGTTTGGGAACTGTAAAGATTATGCTCAATATAAGCACACATGTCACCATCCAGAAATTCTGTTCCTAAGCTATATACTTGATATAATGTTTATCTCAAAGAACATGCAAAAGAACATTCACAGCAGTACTATATTAGTATAAATATCACACACATCTGTCAATAATAGAATGGATAAATATATGATAAATACCCAATGGAATAGTATACAATAGTGATCTTGAGTGACGTGTGTTACAGACCTGAATGCATCTCCCAACCATGAAGTGGAGTAAAAGCAGCCAGAAACAGAAGAACACATATACACCGATCCTATTCACATGAAGCCCAGGGGGCAGTTAAACCTGATAGCCTGTGCTAGCTCGGTGATGACCCCAGGGGAGGGTGGGAGTGACTGGGGCATGCACAAGTCACTTTCTAGGATTCGGGCATGTTTTATTTCTTTACCCAAGTGATGAGCACATGGGTGTCTTCCAGTGAGCAAGTCCACACTTTTATAGCTAGGCGCTGTTCTGATGCATGTGTCACAGTTCACCAGAAAGCTCACCAAACATTTCCATTTCTCGAAAAGGTCCATGGCCATTCTTAGAGTCGCTGACCGTGGGCATGCTGAGGGGAATCCCACGGCATTGACTTCCACTGGCGTGGCGTGCTCACCCATGGATGTGCCTAGTGCCTTCTTGGCTGGTTTGTAGCCTTACATGAGCATATACATCCTACACCCTGATGGTTGCCTGACAGAATCCTCCCCAAGTCCTTGGCTTGGGAAGATGAAGCTGCTATTCTCAACAGAACCATAATCTTGGGAGAATTGACAAAAAGAGACTTTTTTTTTTCCTTCCGTGTTTTATATTTTGAGGTGCTCGGGGAAATTAATCAAATGGATTACAATTCCTTCCTAACTCTGAGGCACAAGAATGAACATGGCAAAGAGGCACAGAAACTGCATTTAATTTCTCCAGTTAAGACTTCAAAGTTGGAAGCTCAGGATTATGCCCATAGTCCCATGAAATGGAACATCTCTCCGCTATGGAAGGGAGCCCCACAGGGCCCATGCACTTACCGGATCTCCTCGCAGTCCCTTGGCTCCACGGTCACCAGAAACCCCTCTCCTGCCTGGGTTTCCCTAAAGTTAAACACAGACCAGAACAAAGAGCAAGATGGGAGGTTTTAATAAACTTAATAAGCATAAAGAAAGGGCTTAGATTCTCTTTGGTTTGAATAATTAAATATTTTTCCACTGAGGTTGTTTTAAATCTGGAATAAGGAACTAAAAAAAAAATAAAATTAAAAAATTAAAAGTTTTTGGCATCAAATAAGTGACCCCATGGTGACCTCTGTTATTTACTGCCCTCTGAACTCTGTTCCCGGTACCTTTGTTACCTTGCTTATTAGTCTTTTGCAAAGGATTTTTTTTTTAATCTTTTGTTTTAATGAGGCTGTGGAAATTCGAAGTTCATGCCATTTGCCTAAGGACATCTCACAAGTAGAAAGTGGATTTCAAAATCGACTGCTCATACCATGAGGAGCAAGCAGAAGCCTGAGGGGTGAGTGGCTGCCTCTGTGGCCCAGATGGAAAGGAAGGAGATCAGTGTCCTCTCACCAGCTGCCTCACACCATGGCCTCAGCCAATGCACGCCCCCATTCTTTCTTAATGTGGTAGCTCCTTCCATGACCCCAATACTTTTTCATCCTCATATCCGGTCATTTCTCACATTAACTGTGAACTGAGATCCAAGCATAGTAGGCAATATTTATATTCTCTCTCTCTCTCTCTCTCTCTCTCTCTCTCTCTCTCTCTCTCTCTTTGTGTGTGTGTGTGTGTGTGTGTGTGTGTGTGTCTTGTTTTACACAGGGCCTCATTATGTAGCCTTGGCAGGCTTGGAACTCACTATGCAGACCAACTTGCCCACAAACACAGAGAGCTGCCCATCTTTGCCTCCTGAGGAGTGTGCTAAAATCAAGGGCATATGCTGCCATGCTTGGCCCCTCCCCTAGACTGAGGACTGTGTGGCTTGATGGGACTCAAGAGAAAGAGAAGGGAGTGTTGCTGGAAGAGATACAAGACCTCAAGGTGCCATGAGAGGCCTTCTGTGTTTCTAGTTGCCCTCCACAGAAAAGTCATGGTTCATGTGCAAAGAAACACGTGTACACCGCACAGACCCGAGTCGAGGTTAGCCCATGCTCAGCCCTGAATAGCAGAACCCATTGGACACGTGAAAATTAACGTTCACCATTGTATGTGATGGTTTCATGAATACTTGTCCCTAAGTCAGTCAGTCTGTAGCTATGGCTGATGAGCAAGTCTAAGGCAGCCATTCTATTTATTTATTTATAAACCATGCAGGCTCATAGTTTCTGTGTCTCGAATCCCTACCTGAGATCCCTCGTCACCCCTTTCCCCTCTTCTTCCAGGAATCCCACCGTCACCCTAGAAAATGGAGAAGGGAAATCTCAAATTCTCATCCTCTCCATGAGAGCCAGCTGAGGAAGACATCTGCGGCAGGAGGCGAGTGTTGTACCTGTTCTCCATCTAATCCGTCAAGCCCGTCTTCCCCGACTTCACCCTGCAGAGACAGATGTGATTAGAACACAGACCACATCTGTCAGATACACCACAGCCCAAGCCAAAAACAGTCTCAGGGGTTACGTGGTGAGCAACAGCCTCTGTTAGCCGATGCCTGGGTAATGTTGAAGATTAGTTTCAGTAATAGAAGCTGTCTAGATAGAACTCTGAGTTCATAGTACCCCAGTCAGAATGCCAAATAACAAAATGGACAACAAACGCCAGAAGGAATGATGGGAAAAAGAGAGCCTCACTTACTGCTGCTGGGATTGCAAACTGCTGTGGTCACCATAGAAATCCACGTGGAGAACCATGGAAAGGCTAAAAACTAAAAACTACCATACGACCCAGCTACACCCCCTTGGTAGGCCTGGACATCATACTCTATAGTTAATAGCTCAGCCAGTTCAAGGCTGCTCTGCCCACAATAGCTAGGAAATGGAAACAACCTAAATGTCCTTCAGTTGACAAATAATGAAACTGTGGCATGTACATATTATGGAATACTATTCAGCTAGAAAGACAAATGTCATCATGAACTGCACAGGGAAATGACGGGACTAGAAAAGACTACCTTGAGTGAGGGAACCCAGACCCACAATGCTGCAAATGCTGTGTGTCCTCTCTCATCGGAGGTCCTCACCCTGAATCTTCAGATGTGAATGTATAGCCTGGAGTGACTACAAACCCCAAGAGAGTAAATGGGACATTGCCAGAATTGGGAGGTTGGGGAGCAGGAGGGCAATAGCAGGGCCTCAGTGATCTGATTAGGGAAATGGGAAAGGGAGGCTCCTTAGGGAGGGGGGAAGGTAAATACAGAAGGTGGGGGGAGGGCAAAGGAGAGAGCTGGGCACAAGGCACCCAATAGGGGAAAGAGGCAAAGGGAGACTCTTTAGGCAGGGTAGGGAAGAAAATCCAGAAGGAGGAGGGAAGTGGGCGAAATACTAATAAGGATGTCTGCTAAGGCCATAAGGAATCACATTATTACCTATTTATCAAAATGACCCTATAGTACATGTAATTCAGGATATAAATATATAGTTTGGGTGAACTTTTCTCATCTAGGCTGACACTGGTCTCTGCAAGAGCCAAAAACCACCTAAAAATAAACCCAATACCAGACCTGGGAAGCCCTCTTTTGAATTGTTGGCCAGGAGACCCTCCAAACAAACAGCCTATTGCTATTGTCTTCACCTGCTCCACAGAGGTGGAAGGTAAGTCCCTCTTGCTGAAGACTACATCCATCTCAGACCCAGAGCCCAGAAATGCAGAACTGGAATGACCTGAATGCCTCTTCCCTGAGGACCAGCCTTCATGGTACCAGAAGGCACTGTGTAAGCTTCCAAAGACAGGAGACAACCAACGTCCTTGCCAGCTATGATGGCTGTGAACCACCATGACCAGCAGGGCATGAGAATCCTAAGGGTGCAGTAGTGGCACTTACACCCTGGTCGTAACCAACAGCTCTCTATCTGTACTTAAGATCTGCTCAACAAGAATGAGAACATGGTCCTTCGGACCTAAGCATCCCTCAGTGTAGTGAAGTCATGGATCTTGGTGGAGAACCCACAAGTTTACTGACCTAGCAACTCCCAAACAACACTCTGAACATTTGTCCTCGTGCCCCAGCTAAGTGCACTCCTTACAACCTCCCACATATCAAGGAAACTTCCTTGTGGCAACAGACAGAGACAGAAGACAGAGGCCACTGCAGAAAGTCACAGCCAATCAAAACACAGAGTTTTGGAGCATCGTCACAATGGATACGCCTACAAAACACTTAAGGCCTTAGGAACATTGTTGGAGAAGGGGAAGGGGGATTGTGAGAGCCAGGAGATCAGGGAGTTTGCTGTGAGATTGTCTCTCCTAGTAACACCAATAGCTACACTCATAAAATCTCGCCAACATGACTACGTAAACATGAGCTACACAAGGGTAACAGCAATAGAAATGTCAGGGTGAGTGGAAAGAGCCTGCAATCCTACACAAAGAGCTATAGTCAACTAAGAATACAGTGGGAGAAACAGTGTTCCCAGAGAAGAGTGCAGCAACTGGTCATCCAACATTAAGCGGACAACTCTGAAAACATATATACAAGGAACATTAAACAGACTGAGCAGGCTGTGTTTATATACATGTACATACAGGCATGCAACAACAATTAACAACAACAACAACAACAACAACAACAAAGAGGCCATGGATTTGAGAGAAAGAGGAGCATTATATGAGACAGTTTGGATGGAAGAAAGGAAAGAAAGAAATACTGAAATAATCTCAAAAAAAAAAAAAAACCTTAAATGAAATAGCTGGTACTAAAAATAAATAAATAATCAATCAAAATTTTCTGGATAACTGAAGGGTAAATAAAATGCAGGGCCTGGTGCCATACCTCTTCTCCACTGAGTCCTCTGGTTCCCTGAAAACGGAAAGGACATCAGTGTGAGTGTGGGAAATGCAGTGGGCTGCCAAGATGACATCACAGTGTGGCATGGGTAGGGCTTACAGAGTCCTTACCTTAGGCCCTTTGGCACCGAAGCATCCCTTTGTACCTTGCTCTCCCATTGGCCCAGAGGCTCCCCTTTCTCCCTGAGGAAAAGCAGAAAAGCACAAAACCAGATGAGTGTGTGCTTGTTTGCTAGTGCAAGCTGGGATCTGTCCTGGACACCTGACAAGTGGGTTTGGTTTTTTTTTTTGGTTTTGTTTTTAAGAAAACATCTGTCTGCTCATGACTTACATTCCGGGACTCCAGCCTATGAAAACAAAGAGTGGAAGTAAATCAGATCTATGACGATGACAACCCTTTGCTCTGGATGCCATCTGCACACCGCCTGCATGGCCCCTTCCCCAGGTGGCCACCACATTGCTCTCTTTAAATCTCCTTACCATGTGTCTTCACTCTGCTCTAGGCTAAGATTCGGTACTCTTTGCCCGGTCCCTGTGACTTTAAGACTTTGACCCATGACCTGGGTCTGAGCATCACCCAAGATGCTGCCTGGTCCCACCGCTTTGCTAACCCTCACTCACTGTCCGTAGCTAGACAGCAGCGCGTCTTCTCCAGGGGACTTCTGCAGTGTCCAGCCACACTGACCACGTGCCATTCTGCCAACCCCAATCCCAATCCTTTGACTCCATTGCTGTTTTGAACACGTTTCCCCTTGGCGGTAGAATAAGATTTCCCACACGCTTTAGCCAGAGGAACTCCTTGTTATCCTTCACAAGTCTGCCCAAGTGTTACCCATTGTTTGGTAACCTTTTCTTCGAAGGGTCAACTCCAACCGGGTTTGGCCTTCAAGCCATTAGGTTTCTATTCTTGCTCAATACCGTCAACTCCCTGTGCCTCCAGCACAGTCATGGGTAGAACCGCTGGACACAGTTCCTTTGCTTGTCTTCTCACTCGTGTGGAAAGGTCCGTAGGTAGGAGCAGGGTATCTTTGTTCTGTATCTATCTTTTCTCATTTCTGGGGTGCTCACACTGCTAGGGTGCATATGCATTGGATATGTGCAGCAGTGGTTTTTTTTTTGTTTGTTTGTTTGTTTTTGGTAAACAATGAAGCGTAAGTATATACTGTCAAACGAATGCATGACCGGATGCATAGAAGGAAAAAAGGAAGAGAAGAAAGGGAGAAAAGGGAGATGGGGGAGGAGGGAGGAAGAAGAGGGGGAGGAGGGAGGAAGGAGAGGGGGAGGAGGGAGGGAGAAGAGTGGGGAGGAGGGGACTGGAGAGATGGCTTAGTGGTTAAGAGCACTGAGTGCTCTTCCAGAGGTCCTGAGTTCAATTCCCAGAAACTACATGGTGGCTCACGACCATCTGTAATGGGATCCGATGCCCTCTTCTGGTGTGTCTGAAGAGAGCAACATTGTACTCAGGTACATAAATATTTTTAAAAGAGATAGAGAGAGGGGAGGAGGGAGGGGGAGAGAGAGGGAGGACAGAAGGAAGGGGGAGGAGAGAGGGAAGAGGGAAGGAGGAGAGAGGGGAGGAGGGAGGGGGAGAGAGAGGGAGGACAGAAGGAAGGGGGAGAAGAGAGGGAAGGGGAAAGAGGGAGGAAGGGGGAGGAGGGAGGGGGAGAGAGGGAAGACAGAAGGAAGGGGGAGGAGGGAGGAGGGAGGAGGGAGGGAAGGGTTTCGGATAAATTATGTGGTGCATTAGTTTAATTACTAAATGGCCTGGGCAAATGGCAGGGGTGTGGCTCCTGTGGCAGGAACTACCTTTCACACCAAGTTAACTGTGCAGCATAGGTGGGTAAGTCAGAGCAAGGCGGTGACGTAACCACCTCTAAGGAGAAGTGTTTCCCAGGCACAGGGAGGGTCAGGAAAGACCCAAGAGTATGCACCCGAATCCTCAGAGTCTGGCCTTGGTTCCCTTCTTATGTTTGAGGGACAGTTGAGCTGTAAAGGGTCTTGACTTACAGCAACGCCCTCCTCTCCCAGGTAGCCATCACTGCCTTTGAATCCTGGGGGTCCCTGAAAAAAGAGGAAAGAGGAGAGAACATGAGCGCTCCACAAACTGGGAAATGAGGGTCCGCGGGGCAGATCCACAGCTCGGAGGTTAGACTGCAAGTGCGACGGGAGAGTTTGAAAATGTCCCTGGCTCTCCAAACCTCAAGCTAGTGGCGTTTATACAAACAAAAAGAAAGGGAATTTCCACACAAGTATCCAGATACTCATGTTTACAAATGTGGGGGCACTGTGAGTATGTATGTGTGAGAGCCTGTGTGCGAATACATGCGTGCATATGAATATGTGCATGTATGTATGTACCGGGGCCGTAGCTGGTATGTGTATGCACGTGCGTACACCTGTGATAGTGCACTGACCTTCACTGTCTTCAGGAATACCAACGGAGTCGACATTCCTCTCTAGACAAATAGATTTGTTCTTGGCAGACTAGAATTATTCTCTTCTCATCAAAATAACCCTTTCTTTTTTTGGGAACCTACTGCTATACATAGAAAACCAGGCCACACACATTTTTTTTTTCTATTCTGGTTCTTGATATATTTTTAAATTCTAGTATCCTCCTTCCATGAGGTGTAAGCATTCCAGAAATAATTAGTTCAAAGGCTTCTACAGTGACAGAGCTCTGGTGACGGAGGGTGGGGGGAGCGATACGGCATGGTGGTCACAAATCCAACCCATATGTACAGTAGCAGTATTAAGATCATTAAATGTGTCCCATCGTGAGTCTGGGACATATTTGAACATGTCCTAATGCCTGAAACAGAATTCTTATGCAAGGATATATAAATGTTCTCTGCTTAGTAAGTATATGAATTAGTGTTATGAACAAACAAAACTAGACTGTCTGGCCCACTTCTGTATGTATGCCTAGGGATGGCAACACTGTCACATTTGCTGCTATGGCAGAGCGACCCGAGTTTGATTTTCAACAGACTATATACAATATTGACTTGATTTGAATGTCACTGCTACAATCAAAAGGAGAAGCTGAAGTGGGTTACTGGTGTGGAGGAGAAGCTTTCAACATTTAGTGTGAGCATCACTGGGCTCTACTGCACTACCATTTCTGGTTGAGCACTGGGTTCATCAAATGTCCTGATGACAGTGTCTCTTAAAACCCCTTGAAGAACTTTCAAACAATTCTAATTTAGAAGACCAAGGAAAATGGCAACTACCTAATCTGACAGGGGAAAGGGGTATCATGATAAATGAATGGACAGCATCCTCTGGAGGCTCAGCCTAGCAGGCAAAACCTCTCTATTTCCACCCCAGCTCATACCTGAAAGGCATGTTATGGTTCAAATGGCGGGAGTTGTAAGTCTGAGATAAAGTCACCTTTTTTCCTGCTGAGCCTGGATCCCCCATAGCGCCGTCCCCTCCTGTGCACTTGCAGAGCAGACAGCAGCAGGTCCTCTCCGCAACATTGATCTTGGGGGAACAGAACGATAATTATTCGGTAGCATTGATCCCCAAATCCCTCACATGAGCTCCACTGTGGGGTCCGCAGTGGCAGGAGCTCTCTTATCATCGCTAAGAGGTCTACCCTGTGAGGAATTCCTGATCAACCCACAAAGTGTTCCACCTCTGCAGATGGCATCACTTCAGCCATGACAGACATCACTTCAGAGCAGACAGCAGCAGGTCCTTTCTGCATACTAATTATTAATGGGGTTGCCTCTTGTCAACACACCTCACCCTAGCTTTTGCTCATTGTTGGTCACCCTACATATTCTACCCTACGTGCTTTGTTCAGTAAAATGAAGGCATGCCATATTCTCGTGGCTCCATTTATAAAAATCAGCTTGTTTGTAGCATCAGACTGGTACTTTGAAACACTGCTTGGAATAGCATCCCCTGGAAATATATCTAGAGAGTTCAGATTTGACTTTGGAAATGTCAGTTGCATGCCAACATTTTAGAACCATTTGCTACAGAGGGTGTGAGCACGAGAATATTCTCTTTATGTGATGGTCAAAACAAAATTATTTTGTATTTAAAAATAACATGGTAAAGACACATCTTCTCTAGGTGTGAGACTGTAAAAACTGAACAAGTGCATGACCGTCTGGCAGAGAGGAGACAGCCCAGGCAAACCCCTCGCTCACTCAGAAAGCCCACCCCCAGGCCCACGAGGTCTAGCTCCTCCCACACACTCCCAGCAAGCTTTGTTGCTCTGCTTGACCTCTGCAGTAATTGGGCTGCCATTTACAAGCTGTGCTGGAGGGAGAGCACACACTTTGGACATCAGAAGCACCATGAGCTGTGATACTCAGAGCCGCACGGAACCTGAGAACCTGCTGGCCCAGCAAACAACCTGGACCTGTCCATAACTCAGGTTCATCTTGGTCCACTAGACTCGTGGATTGACCTGGCCAGCGCAGGTGGTGCTGTTTAAGTGTTTATTCTTCCTCCTGCCACTTCGTTTGCCCCAAGTGTGTCTGTCAAACATAGTTTGCCCCACTGTACTATAAAATCCTTCAGACACCATGTTCTTAGATTGTTTGCTAAATTCATAAAGGCCCATCTCATCTTTACTTAAAAGGTCGGTATTAGTTCAAATCCATACTCATCAAAATTAAACCTGTATACGAGATAGTCAAAGGCTTAAACTTTTGGAACTAAGACTCCAGCCCAGTGGTGGGGGCATTTGCTTAAACCCTCCATCCTTTTTCTGAGTCACTTACTAGTTGCCTTGACAGCTGACTCCCAAGGTTCCTCATTCCAATTGTGAACTGTGTCCTGTATTCAAATCCTTTCCCAAATTCAATGTAGAGGAGGTCAGCCAGGTCACTGGAATCTGCAGCTCCATCCACAGCAATGGTTATGAGGGCATTCAGGCCTGTTCAACACAGTCTCCAGGTGAAGTGGGCTTGCGTCTCTTAAATCATTCGGCAGACTCAACCTTAGCCCACAGCTGTTCTCTATTGTCTATGTCCTCTAGTCCCATAATGCAATGTGCATAAATAATAGCACAATACTAAGTGAATTAAGCTGGGGGTGCAATGGCAGGATTTCAGAGCTTATTGATTGAATGGAGCCAGCGAGTTAACCAAAGATCTGACCACATGGCTTACCCAAGTGCTTTGGAATCCATATGTCAAGAAAGTGAATGCTCTAACTTTTTAAAAAACCCTTTGTGGAAGGTTATTAAAGCCACGATGTCAGAATCACCTAGGAGCTTCCTCAGAAGTACAGACTTTGCTGAGACAGACATCCACATTGAGTAGCATCTTTCAATAAAACAAAGAATTGCACAAGAAGATGATCAATTCAAAGAAGAAATAGGGGATCTTAGGCCTTAGTCCATATCTTCTGAACCTGAATATGTATTTAAACAAACCTCCCAGGCAGAGCAGTCGCCTAGCATGTGTGATGCCTGGATTCAAGCCCCAGCTTTATGTACAGAAACAAACGTGTAAACAGAAACAGAAATGTGTGTTTAAGGGCAAGAGAGATGTCTCGGCAGTTTAGAGCACTTGCTGCTCTTGCAGAGGACCTGGGTTTGGTTCTCAGCACCTACATGGTACCTTGACACCACCTGTAACACAGTTCCTCTTCTGGTCCCTGAAGGCCCCTGTACACATGTGGGACACATAAACTAAAAGCAGGCACACACACACACAAATTCATGAATGGTAGGGGCTTCCAATGCCCTCATAAGGAACTGTTGCTCCAGTTGTAACTTTAAGTGGAAACAAATGTTGATCACGGAGAGCAGCATCTCATAAGCCTTGGAGTTTTATAGAACAGAATCTCTCAAATGTGACGGCTTAGGGTAGGGTTGCTTCCCAGTGACTGGTTTTGAAAACAAAGTATTAAGTAGACTGGCAACCATCCTACATAACAGTTATATTAGCTTTCTTTCCTAACTGTGGTGTGCCTGGGAGACAGTTAAATGATTTACATGCATTATCTTATTTGTACCCTCTAAGGCACACAGATCTGGTTCAAATCATATTTTACTTTACAGATGAGGTAACTGAGGCTCCTGACTTGCTGGTCTCCTTAGGCTTTCATCCAGAGCCTAATTCCAAAGCCTTACATCCAAGGACACTTTAGCAAAAAACATACAGAAGACATAACCATGGAACCAAGGGCAAGGGCAACCCTGCACGTTCTCATTCTCCTGCAAATGCACGTGACACACGTGACACAATCTGAATGGGATTTGGAGAGGTAAATACCAAAGCAGATAAGGAAATACTCAAGGGCTTTCTCAAAGTCAAGGTCCCTTCTTAGGTAAGTCGGAACCATGAGGTTTGAATGAAGAAAATAAGGGAGTGAGGTTGGGGGGTGTGCAGTAGTAGCTTCGATCGGATTGGAGGAGAGGCCAATACAGTGGTTAGCTGAAGGAAAGGAAGGAAGAAAGGGTTAAATCAGATGGCCAGTTTGTTCTGGTTTGCCTGAGACTTTCCTGGTGTTAGTCCTGTAAAATTCCTGCCCTGTGGCAGACAAACTAGAATAACCGGCTGGTCACCCTTCTAAACTAAGAAGGGGGAGAGAGAAGAATGAGTCTGTAGGTGGGCTGGGGCAGCAACACTATGCAGCTGAGTTAGGCATGACCTAAGAGGAAGGCATGCTTATGGAACTATTTATAAAAAAGTATTGCCACATCTGGTTTCCCTTACAAACTCCAGGAAGTGTGAAAATGTGAGCGTTACAAGATCCGTGGGATCCCAACATGTAGGAAATATGCATAGAACTATTATTTATGGGCATAATTCTCAGAATTGGAGTATTCAATCATGCTCCCTCCAGACTCATTCACTACAGGAGTCACAGCCTTCAGTCAATGTCTTCAGTTGCTCAAAGTGAATCAAGGCAGAAAAAAAAAAACCTTCAAAAGTGGTGAGAAGGAAGAACCACTTTGTGAGGAAATTCCAGGGCATTTGACTTTTAAAATTTAATAAACAGATTCAAGCCCCAATCTACAAGCATTAAATTATAGAGCTACACATGGCTATCAGCTCTTTTCTCATCTTGTCTTGTTGCATATGATGACTGCCTGGTCTTTACGATACTATGTGATCTAGAACTAAAGCAGCCTCCTGGGTCAAGAGATCATCAATGAATATATCATACATACATATATAACACACACACACACACACACACACACACACATGCATCCAGGAACAGGGGTACTTCTTGTCATGTTGAGATCTCTGTGATGCTTTTCAAGGGATACTACTGCCATCATTCCTTTATCCCTTTCTCAAAGATTCTAAATTTCTGAGCTACATATATGTCTAGCTTCTGAAGTTGATACACTTGGAACTCTAGCCACTCTGAAATGCTTCCCACACTTTTAACACCATTGGCAAGAGCTAGTATCCCCTCCCCTATACACACACTCACATATGCAAAGGACTGAGATAAGTAAAATCTCCATGATGACAACAAAATAACGCCTCTTCCTCAATGTTAATTAAAATCTGTTTAGAGCTCATAAACAAAGACCAAGATTTGATAGAATAAAGAGAAGGCAGCTTCAGAGAGGGTTAAATAAAAGCCTTCTCTATATGGCTGTAAATCCAGAGAACTCTGCAATTTGTTTAAGGTTAAGGGGAGAACTGAGCAGAAAACACAGATTCTGGAGAGGCAGGTGTACTAGAGCAGGCTCCCGGAGGCAGAGCCTAAGAGGGTAAGGGTTTGGACACAGCGTGTTGAAAAGTCCTCAGAAGAAAGGGGGTGAAGGAAAGATTGCTCATGCAGCACATGAACAATCCCCTAGTTTTGAACTTGACCTTGGAGAGTCCTGGAGCATAAATCACAGCCCTGGTGTCACTTGAAACCAAGATCCAATTCTTTGTACAGTCGAAGGGGGAAGTAGGGAGTAACTCTCCAATGCTAATTCTCCAGAGAACACAGCTCTGAGTGATTGACATGTGGGTGACCTTGTTGGCAGCAGAGATGTGGATGGAAGAGAAGCAGTACCCACTTATGGGAGACTGGTCCCGCTCTAGTCAAGTCAGGACGCGTGGTTGCTTTTGCCTCTACTGACCCATATTTTAATTGGACCCAACAAGAAGTCAGACTGGCTGATGGTTCTAAAAGTGAGATGCCTGGCTCCAGAGCTCTGAGGCTACACGAGCATCATGGTTTGTCCTTCTGTGCTCTGAAGGAAGGAACTAATTAGAAAACCCCAACACCGAGGCCACTTGCCCAAAACAAAAAAAGGCTTGCAAGTCTGGAAATGGTTAGTGTTAGAAGGAGTCTTCCCATGATCACGTTTCTTGGTTAAGGAGACTCTTCCTGTCACACGCATGTGACAAAGTAGCAATGCTAAACAACTCAGGGTGAGATAGTAAGGCACTTCCTCCAGAAAAGGTTTTGAAGAGCAAATCCTAAGAGGAGGTGAGGCAAGGGCCATAGTTTATGTCTTGTTTTAGACCCATGGACCAGGAGAGGCAGTGAAAGACCAAAGTATTCTGAGAGAGCCTTTGCTCTACGGAGCCCATTCAGCAGAGAAAAACTGGGGTTGACTGGAGTCGGTAAGAAATTCAGGGGTCAGTAAGGTACCTGGAAATATCGCAGCCAGAGTTGACTTCTGAGATTATAAAATTAATAAGCAGCCAAGCATAGTGGTGCATGTCTGTGATCCTAACACCCAAGAGGCTAGAAGAGGGCTGCCCTGAGCTTGAGACCCATTTGGGTTATACCTCCAGGCTAGCCTGGGCTACAAAATAAAACCCTACTTAAATAAGGAAACTCTTAACCCTGTTCCTGCCCCCCGCCTCCACTCCACATTCAGTACCTTCCTTTCTGAGTTCGTCAGACTTCTGTTCAAGTTTCTCAACGCCATCATCCAATCCATCTGAAAATAGAAGGACCACCTAGGGTAGATTTTAGGAAAAATGAGGAGAAAAAAAAAAAAACTTTAGCCACAAGCTCACTGAAAACCACAGACCGACACACAAGCTAAAACCACAACACACACACTAAAGTCACTTTACCTTCCCACGAGCAGCTGACTTATTCTGAAACGTATCCCACAGAGAACTCAGCAGGTTGGCATTGAGGCGAGATGGGCCATTCA
Organism: Mus pahari; assembly: GCF_900095145.1. Lineage (NCBI taxonomy): Eukaryota > Metazoa > Chordata > Mammalia > Rodentia > Muridae > Mus > Mus pahari. The sequence goes on from NC_034599.1 coordinate 98,944,447, forward strand.
CTTTGACAGCCTGCAGGCTGTTCAGTATGTTCTCACTGTAGATCTCAAACTTGGAAGGGTACCTTTCCATAGCGTTCGTCACTTGAAAAGCTATGCTCACCTGGGTCTCTGTGCCCACCTCACAGCTTACCCCATTGAGGGAGCTGATGGCACGCAAGAGGTCTTGGAGGTAGGACCCCATCCAAGACTGACCCCATCCAAGAGTCTGCCCTCTCTGCTGGCTTGAGAGATCAAATCCAACCACGACATCCACAAAGCAATCTAGGATCCAAGGGGAAAGTGAATCTTGTTAGACTAACACTTTACTAATGTGACTCTGATACATGTCTGGTCTAGGGACCAAGAAGCCGTATTTCTGTTCTAGCCATAAAGTGGAAAGCAGGGGGGAAACATGGATCAGGAAAGAGCCACACCCATTTTTCTATAAGCTGTAGAAGCATAAACATTTTCTTCAGTTGGTATAAAATCTGTACTATTCTCTGACAATTAAGTACTAAACGATTCTATTCTAGTCACTACAAATACACTGTAATATGTGCTGTCTCTACTGTATCCCTAAGGCACCTTGTGGTAATATTCTAAAACACATTCATATAGCACTGCTTAACAGCTGAGGTCACTGACAAATGTTAAATTATAATAGGAGCGAGAGAAAAGGAAAAACATTTCAACGGAGAAAAGTCATTTAGAACCTTAAGAAGTCACAGAAAAGTTTTGATCGATTTCCTTTCTAGAAGCATGGGTCAATTTGGATTGCCTTTAACATCCACCCAGAGAGGAAGTCAATGTTCAAAGAAAAAAATCGTTTAGATCTTGCTGTAAGTCCTACAGGTGAAGAAGAGACTGGTAATCCAATTATCCATCTTGTTCGTGTCAAAGATGGCACTGCCTTTGGGAGCTCAGCCAGACCGGGAGCAAGGCACTGCCATCCGGGATTCTAGAGACTTAGAGCATTTAAAGGTCTTTGCTGTTGCCTTATGAACTCCAGGGAAGTTTCAGCACTGGAGACATTTGGATGGGCTTGGTATTTTAAGCTGAGTGCCCTAAAGGCAGATAACTCAAGGAGGATAAAAATCTTACAGCATACACGCTCTTCTCTCAAGAATGTCTAAGCCACTAAACTCACTCCAACTTTAGCCTGCCTTCTCAACACATGTGGTTTGTTCGGTAAAATAAAAAGAAGTACTTGGCTTAAATCAGTTTTCTTTTCTTCTTTTTTTAAATCTGTAACTCCTTTTTTTTAATTAGATATTTTCTTTATTTACATTTCAAATGCATTCCCAAAAGTTCTCTATACCCTCGCCCCCGCCCTGCCCCCCTATCCACCCACTCCCACTTCTTGGCCCTGGAGTTCCCCTATACTGGGGCATATAAAGTTTGCAATACCTAGGGGCCTCTCTTCCCAATGATGGCCGACTAGGCATCTTCTGCTACATATGCAGCTAGAGACATGAGCTCTGGGGGTACTGGTTAGTTCATATTGTTGTTCCATCTATAGGGTTGCAGACTCCTTCAGCTCCTTGGGTACTTCCTTTAGCCCCTCCATTGGGGGCCCTGTGTTCCATCCTATAGATGACTGTGAGCATTCACTTCTTAAATCAGTTTTCAGACCATTTACGCGTGTGTGTCTGTGTGTGTCTGTCTGTGCATGTGTGTACATGTGTGTATTTCTGTGTGTCCGTATGTGTCTGTGTGTCTGTATGTGTCCATGTGTGTTCAGGGATGCCTCTTCATGCTATCTCCCACACACGTATATCAGTTGGATATTTTTAAGTCTCCGAAGCAACAACAACAAAACCAGATTCAATGTTTAAAACATAGGTTGGTGACTTAAGTCTTTTTTAAGACAAGATCTGAGTGTGGAAAGAGGAAAGCCTTGCTTGATCACCAGTTTCACGCAGAGATTTGATGCTGTCAAAAAGTCTAGAAAGCTGGCCTTCTACTTCGATGCCTTTGACTTTCTTCTTGGCTACTCAGAAGGCAAGATGGAGGCAGAGACAGGAAGCATCAGAAATCATCATGTCTTTTCCAGAACTTTCATGTGCACTTCTCCTTAGACTAACAGTACTTTAACCCATCAACAGAAAACCGGGTGACAAAGCCAGCCCATAGCCAATTTGGAAAGGCATATATACCAGCAGAGACACTGTAATGATACCAACGGACCCTGGAATAGTTCCCTACAGAGAATGAGCCTTTAAAGCATTTCATCTAGATGCCAAAAACACAATCTAAGTTCCTCGTGTTTAATTAAAGTTGGCAAATGATTCCAAAATATGATCAAAGGAAGACAAGTTGGTGAGGAAGTCCAGGCCGAGCAGATACATGCCTAAGTGTAGTGCCAGATGAGGTGAAGCCAGAAAGAGAGTGCTTGTGCGTTGGTCCAGAAGGCTCTAAGAACAGATGTGAAATCAGGGGAACTCGAGGCCCAGGCTGTGCTTCAAAGGGAATCTGCCAGTGGTGATTCAAATCTACTGGAGCCAGGGGTGGTTTGAGAAGTGAGCCAGGGAGAAGGAGAAGGTTGATTTTCAAACAGAGGTCATGAAGAGTTAAACTCGGGTCACAGGGCTGAGAATAGGAAAGGAGCCATGAAAGCAAAGGAAATTAAGAAAGCAGCCAGAGTGGGGGCAACGGGGTGGGGATGGGGATGGGACAGCAAAGGGAAGAATGAAGGGCGGCCATGCTACCCGAGGCGGTGGTCTTCCAGCAGCCATGTGGAAATCAGGGGGGAGCTTGGAGGTGGGGAGATGAAGCTTCAGTCCTCCTCTGTTGGGCAAATCTCTTACCCTCATGGAAGATTACTTTCCTTGACCATAAAAATCAAGAGATTATATGTCTCAAAAATACAAAAGGACATATTGGATGAGAGGGGGCCTGCCTGCCACAATCACCGCACCCTTTTATTCATAAAGGCCTTTAGAACTGATAGTAGTGAATTCTCAGTATTAATACTGAGGAGTCCTGGGAGCCAGAGGGATCGTGAACAGCAGAAAGCAGTCCACAGAATCAGCTAAGCAGGGCGCCTAGGGGTTCACAGGGACGGAAAGGGCAGTCATGGAGCCTGCATGAGTCTGTGACAGGCCCTCTGCATGTGTGCTGTGGTGGTTCAGCTTGGGGATTTTGTGGGACTCCTAACCAAGAGAGTGGGGACCTCTCTGATTCTTCTGCCTGCTTGAGGGACCTTTTTCCTTCTCCTGGGTTGCCTCATCCAGCCTTGACATGAGGGTTTATCCCTAGTCTTATTGCATACTGTTATGCCGTTTTTGATTGCTATCCCTGGGAGGGGGGGATATCCCTTCTTTTTCTGAAGGGAAATGGAGGAGTGGCTCTGGGGGAGAAGGGGAGGGAGGGAGGACTGAGGGGAGTGAGGGGAGTCTGTGGTCAGAATGTGACATGAGAAAATAAATTAAAGAGAGGAAAAGGGATACTGCTGAGGGCCACTGAGGTGGCTCAGTGGGAAGGGGACTTCTGCCAAACCTGATCATCCAAGTTCAATTCCCACAACCCATACAGGGGAAGGAGACAAATGACTCCTGTGTCCTCTGTCCGCCACAGGCTTGCTGTGGCATGCGTGACCCCTCCCAAATACTCACAATAAATAAATAAAGGCGGGGGGGGGAATCAAGAAACACTGTTGACAGGCTGAGGTACATTAATTCTCATTAATGTAGACATAAGTGGCTGTGTTCTTAAAGAAAATATCTCAGCGGGAAAAGTGGACTTGTTGGCGGTTGTTAGGTGAAGGAGGAAAGACATTTATATGGGGCATTTCCACACAGCTGCTAATGCTTTGAGTCACTGTGCACCGTGGGAGACACTTAAGCACGCTCAGGCTTTATATGGGAAACCTTAGCTCAAATGGTAATGGAGTCTCCAACTTTCCGTACATTTCATTCACAAGTAGATGAGATGGGGCTGGGGTGTAGCCCAGTGATGCTTCTCTGCCATGCATGGGGTCAATCCCTGCATCCAAAACCAAACAGGAACACCAACCAACAAGCAAGCCAAATGCGTGTACAGATCGAACCCTGGCTGACTTTGAAACACACCAATCTGCTGCCTGACCCCTGTGGTTGGGAGGAGTTTATCATTTCAGAGAGGACATCCCATAATAAGCTTGGGCATGCCCTCGGAGCTTTATCAGTGCACATTCCAGATGCATCAGCCTTCAGCTCAAAGCTTGGCTACAAAAGCCTCACATTCTTGTTTGCTGGACTAATGACTCTGGGTTTATCTTAATACGCACTACTTTAGCCTTTTGTATTCATGATTGTTTCCTTAATTCAAAAAGAAAACATTAAAAATATGTATTTATTATGGGGCAGCACATGGGGATGAGGTCGAAGGATAGCTTGCTGCAGTTTTCCTCCATACACTACGGGGGTTCCAGAATGGAGCTCAGTTGTCAGGATTGGGGGCAAGTGCCCCTCCTGGCCCAGCCATCTCGTTGGCATAACAACTACTTCTTTTAAAAATAGCTCACTACTTGGGGTTAATAATTCCCTTTAAAAAAAAAAAAACTTTCTCAAGCACTCAAGTGGAAATTAAACTGTTCTAAGATAATTTTCAACCTAATAATTTAAAATCAGTATCTCTTGTGAAATAGAGAATTAATGTCGAGGATTTGACTGGAATAATCAAATGCATTCCAAAGTTAGAACAGGGTCTAAAGCAAGATTGCAGTGGTCCCTAACCAATTTCATGACATTCAACCTTTGACCCACTCACTGGACTCTTACAAAAGATGGAAGGCTGGAGCTTGGGCAAGTACAGCTTGGAGAGAGCTATTGATGTGCTCTGAGTTTCCTCACATAGGAGAAGCAATTTCCTCTTTAGTCCAAGAAGAAGGGGATTCTCTTCCTTTTGAACTTACTTGAAACTCAAGTAGCTTCGAGTAACTTAAAAATTAGCTTTGCGTTAACTTAAGTCTGGAGACCTGAGGGATGAGACCCAGGGTCACATGTGCTTTCTTCGAGAAAGAAGCCCATCTCCAGGACTGTGAACTCCAGTGTTTATGGGGACAGCTGACTTACTGCTGTGGCCCATAGAACTGCTATGAATAATAAGCAGTAAAAAGGAACTGTTTCTGGGTCCGAGAGGAAGGGCAGACACCATCCAGAATCCAGACATACCAATCACTTCTCAAAGGAGCATCAGTGCACACATTCCCCTAAAATTGGCTTTGGTAGGGATAATAGGATGGAGGATCTGACCCACTTTAATCCCAGCCTTCTGAGGTAGAAAGAAGCACCCGGACCACACCTCTGGAGGCAGCCTAGATACAGAACATGGAATAAAGTGTCTGTCTGTCTGTCTGTCTGTCTGTCTCTCTCTCTCTCTCTCCTCCTCCTCCTCCTCCTCCTCCTCCTCCTCCTCCCTCCTCCCCTCCCTCCTCCCCTCCCTCCCCCATCTCTTTGCCCTGCCTAGCAAATCCATTCCTTCCCGGCATTAGAACCTAGTCCTTCAGAATGCCAGCATATCCTGAAGACTAGTTGAGACATTGAGCCTCAAGAACTGGACATGAACAACTACCGGATTCTTGGACTTCATCAGTAGACAGCCATTGTCGGACTAGCTGGACCACAGCTTGCAAGTCACTCTTACAAATCCCCTTTCTATATAAAGAGAGAGATTTATTCTATCAGTTCTGTTCCTTTAGAGAACCCTGACTGATACAGAGGGACTGCAGAATTCCTCGGCGGGACAGGCCAATGCAGAGTGAGGTCTGAGTACGGATCATCTCAGGAGAGCTTCTCAAAGTCGCTTTGAACCAGGAGACGCTAATGCCTACCTCACAAAGGAAAACATTCAATGCTGAAAAGCAACCTGTCCAAGAACAGATTGGCATGGAACAGCAATGTTTAGTCATGCTTTCTGTCTTGGCTGCCTCTAAATGGTCCGGTGGCTTTCCTTTCCTGGGTGGAAGTCTGTGGTTAATGTTTACCATGAGTACTCAAAATAATCACCAATCCATAGGGTGCCCTTGTAAGAAAAAGAAAAGCTATTCTTTCAAAACAAACTTTCCACCTACCAGGAAAGTGTCAAAATGTTTCTCTCTCTCTCTCTCTCTCTCTCTCTCTCTCTCTCTCTCTCTCTCTCTGTGTGTGTGTGTATGTGCACACGTGCGCATGTGTGTATGTGCATGTCTCCATGTACCTAGAGGCCAGAGGTCAACCTCCTTTGTCATTCATTCCCTTGGGTACCACAGATCTTATTTTTGGATACAAAGTCTCACATGGCCTGGAACTAATTTATTAAGCTAGGCAGACTTTCCAGCAATCCCCAGGGGTCTTCCTGTCAGTGTCTTTCCAGGCCTGGGATTACAGCCATGCATCACCACATCTGGCTGTTTTACATGGGTCTTGGAGGCAGGGTCAAAGTCCTTGTGATTGCACACAAGAACTTCACTGACTGACTGAGCTCCCCAGACCCCAAATGTGGCCATTCTTAAGAAGATAATTATTAATTTCTGTGGTAAAGTTTCAGAGTAAAGGTATAGACCTAGAGATGATCCCTCCCCACACCATCAATATGGGATCATTGCTTGCACTTAAGCCTATTGCCAGGCAACCAAAATCCATCAGACAGATCATTTTCTCTGTGACATATTCTTCAATCTCAGAAAGCAGCTGGATTGTGAACAATGGCCTCTCTCTCTCCCTCTTGCATCTTCTAAAGTCAGGCATCTCTATTCACAGAAGAGCCATGCTCCCCTGGGGGACAGTGTGAATAGAAACCACAGGGTCTCTATTTCTCTGTTTCTCATTCCACGGTTCACAAAACACACACCCTTCATATCTGTGAAAAAAAGTTCAAATTGAAATCCAGAGGCACAAATCTAAATTCTCTCCGCCACCCCCTGAGGGAGGTAAACAGTTGGAGGAAAATGTCAGTGGAGGCAGTGGGGAAATCAAAATGAAGAACTCAATACTTACTGCTTTCACCACCTGAGGTACAGATGTTCCGAACGATTCTTTTCTTCACCTTTTTTAGCTCGTCGAAGTTCTGCACGGTCAATTTTTTCTCTGCTGTCCCTGTGATCTGGACCAGCTGCTGGTCATCCACATCTCCGATGCCTACCGAGTAGATGTCCACACCTTTGTGTCTCAGCTCCTCTGCGGCCTGAGCTACCTCATCTTGGGACCGGCCATCTGTGAGGACCAGCAGCACCTGAGGGGTACCTGTGTTGATCCTGCTGCCCTTGTCTGGCTGAAAGTAATTCTTCACCTTCCTCAGAGCATCTCCGATGTGGGTGTATCCAAAGATCTGCTGGATGCCCTCAATATGGGTGGATATCTCCTTCTCCCCAGTGAACGTCCCCAGCAGAAACTCTTCCTTGTAGCTGTCGCTGAACTGTGCCACTCCTATGTGGACTCTGTTGAGGCTGACATGGAAGTCTTGAACCACCGATGCCAAAAACCCCTTCATCTTCTGGAAGTCATCCGGATGGATGCTGTTTGAACCATCCATGAGGAATACAAGGTCAACCTTTTCAATTTCACAATCTACAGAGAGGAAAGGAAATGAGATAAGACCAGGCGACTATGCTTTAACCCGCCAGGAGTAAACATCTGCAGCTCTGCAAAGAGAGTAGTTTAAAAGTGGTTTCTTATCTCATGCTACTCTGTGGTCATATTAATTGGAGAATAAATAGATACAAATGATCCTTTCATAAAGGCAGCGGGACTCATGCACCGCTAACCCATCCTGTCCTGTTGCTCTTGGCTCTGTCCCTTTGGTCATCCGCCATTTTGTTTTGACATGCTAGAGTACTGACAACTGAGCTTCTCTCAGCATCTGCAATCGTGTCCTAACCTTTCCAGAAGGCCGGGACGGTAGTTGCACAGCAAACAACATTAACACGTATCCACACAGAGACTCAAATAGAAGCAGATGGTCTGTGTTATTGACTTGGCTTCTCTGGTCCAGTTGGTCCAATAAATTTTTTTTTTCTGGTTTGTTGGGGAAAATTGTTAAAAGCATGCTTGCTGATCTCCATCTGACCTTCCTCTTTCATCAGGTTCCTCTCTCTGGTACATGGAGGCACAAATACCAGCTTAAGAAAAAGAGTGTTTTCAAGCACATAATGCAATATAGTAAGAGATAATTCTGTTTCACTATTGTAGCAAATTCAAAACAAACAGAACAGAGGTTCCTGCCAGTAGATAAGTCCTGCCTAGCACACGCTTATCTGTGTCCTTTAACAGTACGCTAAGCCCCGCCACTGAAATTCCAGGGGTCCCAATACTGACCCAATTTATTTTTTTAAATTACGTGCGCGCGCGCGCGCGCGTGTGTGCGTGTGTGTGTGTGTGTGTGTGTGTGTGTGTGTGTGTGTGTGTGTGTTTGGTGTGTGTGTGCATTAGTGAATAGGNGTGTGTGTGTGTGTGTGTGTGTGTGTGTGTGTGTGTGTGTGTGTGTTTGGTGTGTGTGTGCATTAGTGAATAGGTGTGTGGTTACATACACCCATTCATGAAGGCTAGAATGGGACATCAGGTGTTCTGACTTATTCTCCCCTCCCTCCCCATCCCTTAAGACAAGGTTTCCCTGAAATTGTAGCTAGGCTGGTGCCAGTGAGCACCAGTGACCGTCCTGTCTCGGCTCTCCATGGAGCTAGGCTTACAGGCACAACTGGCTTTTTACATGGGGCTGGACTCTGAACTCAGGTTCTCACACTTGCTCAGCCAGTGTTCTCACTCTCTAAGCCCCTCCTCAGCCTCAAGCTAATGCTCAGTATAGTTTCAGGAAAGGGTAAAGGTGGCAGATTTCCTACAGTCCAGATAAGGGAGAGGAAAACAGATATGGCAAGTAAATCCTTCAGGAATTGGTGAGCTCATCACACTGCCCTGCTCCTGGTCCATACTTCACAGCCTTTCTTGCTTCATGGGGGAAGTTTCAGTCAAAAGGTGCAGTTGTGAACTTGCTCAGAGAAGGAGAGAAGGACAGGTTAAAATTTTAGGCGTTGGTCAACAAAGGAAGCTAAGAGTGGTCCTCGTTCCTAGTAAAAACAGAGGTTGTTAGCTTGCCAGAGAAAAAGCTAGTGGCTACTTCCTAAGGAGTAAAGATCACAAAAAACAAACAAGACAAAACCAGAAAAGCTAAAACATTCTGAAAAGAAACTACACCCACATGTGGACCAACCATGATTGCTCTATAATAAAAATACTTTATTTCTTATTATTTTTTTAGAACACAAAATTGCTTATACGATTTCCCACCAACTAGTCTTCCTTTTTGGAAAGCAAATTCTGTCTCTTTTTGAGAAAAACTGTGATGGTTTGTATATGCTTGGCCCAGGGAGTGGCATTATTAGGAGGTGTGGCCTTGTTGGAGTAGGTGTGTCACTGTGGGCATGGGCTTTAATATCTTCATCCTAGCTGCCTGGAAATCAGTATTCTGCTAGCAGCCTTCAGATGAAGATGTAGAATTCTCAGCTCCTCCTGTACCATGCCTGCCTGGAAGCTGCCATGTTCCCACCTTGATGATAATAAACTGAACCTCTGAACCTGTAAGCCAACCCCAATTAAATGTCCTTATAAGAGTTGCCTTGGTCATGGTGTCTCTTCACAGCAACCCCAACTAAGACAAAGACCTTAGGAAAATAAAGTCTAAGAATTATCTTTCACTTTTGGGGGTTGGGGAGGATGTGAGCAGGGTCATACTACATAGGAGGTCTAGCCTGGTCTAGGATGACCTCAAACTGCCTTAACCTCCTCCAAGTGCTAGGACCATAGGTATGCAGCACCATGCCTAGCAAGATAAAAAGTATAAAATGGCAGCTGAATGAATGAGCAATGGATGAATGTGCACACGCGCGCACACATAGTCACAACATCCCTACCTGCCTGAAAGGAAAGATAAACACAGCAGTGCCGGCTACCCTCTGTCACAGCCCTCAGAGACCCAATACCTAGGTCTGCATTTTTGGTGAATTTGTTTGGTGCAATGGTGACGGCCCTTTGGAGGAGGCAGAGGGTGACCTTGGGGAGAAAGGCACCTACGTGGACCTGTGTTCTAACGAAGTATTTTCAAAAGCAGTGGAGTTCCCAGTGTCAGAAGGTGGAGGAAGGAGAAATGTTTTCAAAAGTTTTTCTGTTGGGGAAGAAGACAAACAAAATATCCTTGAAAGCCTGTCCAACTCTGGGATCCTACGAATGGGAAAGCCACTTCATAATATTGGCTCCTTCTCTCCTCCCAGGAAAACTTGTTCCCAAATGTGACTGGTTGGTATCTCACGCATTTGCACCACCCCCCTTTTTAATAATTAGGAGAAACTTAGCTGACGGGCCTTACCGACTTTTGAAGAGTTACAGACACTGGCTGACACATCGGAAAATATCCCCTTGAGGCCTCCGAAGGTCTCTACAAAGTAGTACTTGTCACTCGACCCTGCCATGGCCAAGAGCTCCCAGCTGTTGGCACCGGCAATGCCCACAGCCAGGACGAGAATGCCTTTGTCCCTCAGGGCCTTGGCAGTGGCGTTGAGCTTCTCCGCGTCATGAGATTCTCCATCGGTAATCACAATGAGGACTTGGGGGACTCCCTTGTTCAGACGGCTGCCCCGGGCTTCAGTGAACATGTGATCGGAAAAGGCCAGGGCCTCGGCAGTGTAAGTATTTCCACCCATGGGGTGGTCATTCTGGAGCACGGAAATCACCTCCAGCTTTGTGCCTAGTTCATCCAGGTAAAACAGCACCTCCGGGTCATCGGCATACTTCAGGGCTCCAAACCGGACCTGATTCTTGCCCACGTCAGCTTTTTTCACCAAGCCAATCATGAAGTCCTTCATGATGTTATATTCTTGATAGTCAATGCTGCCAGAGCTATCGATGACAAACACCACATCCAAGACTTCGATCCTCTTGCAATCTGAAAAAGCAGGAAAACAAACGACTGAGATTCAGTGTGGGAAGTCCCCAAACTTCCCTTCCCATGGATGGTGTTCTCTCTCTGTAGGAGCATGCTATGTATGCATCGGTTTTTTTAACTCTCCGGGACAGAGATACTGCTCTATTGTGCTGGCAGTACTTAGCAGTGTTCTAGTGAGATTTCAGAACAAGGGAACTGTGGAGGGAAACCTAGTCCAAAGGTAGGAGGAGGAATGGCCATCATAAGGCCATCAGGAGTACAGCCTTCACCTTTAGACTAAAAAGGAGAAAATCCTAACTGTATAAACTGTCCATATAATTGATCCCTTTCATATATGCTTCTATTTATACAAGTTTATTTTTAAGTTATTGGGATCTTGAGATTTCATTAATATCCCATGGGGAAATAACAAACAATAACAACCACTAGAATTTGATAACACTGTTTTTGGTTTTGTTTGTCTGTCTGTCAGTTTTGTTTTGTTTTTGAGACAGGGTTTCTCTGTATATCCCTGGCTGTCCTGGAACTCACTCTGTAGACCAGGCTAGCCTCGAATTCAGAAATCCGCCTGCCTCTGCCTCCCAAGTGCTGGATTTAAAGGCGTGTGCCACCACTGCCCGGCACCACTATGTTTTCATCATGGTTCTATGTTGACTGATTTCTGAGCCTACCTTTCTTCCGTTTTGACTTTCTTGAAACATTTACTTCCATTATTAGGATGAATCATAAAAAGTAGGTCAGTTCTCATTTAGCTCAAGTACGTTGTCCTAACATGACATTCCCATGAACTTGTTAAGCCTGAGGTCAGCACCGTGGCAACGTAGAACAGGAAAGACCTAATTTTTAATTCATCTAATGGCGCATAGCCCACCATGAATTCTAGAGCTTAACTCATCCTTTCTGGAGAAGTCCATTTCTGAGACGGTCATGTGGGCTTTATGCTGTTGGCACACACTCTCTCTTGGGGCCTTAGGAGGAGTGCAATCCAGATATTTGTTAGCTCATCCATTCTGGAGAAACGGGATTTTGAGAAAGTCCTCCCCCAGTGCCCAGCTGGTTTTCACAGTTCCTTCTTTTGCACTAAGCCACTTGCCAGCCATGTGGTGGACTGTTGAAAACACAAGAGCCAATGTACTCAACACTGACTGGAGGCCATGTATACAGAGCCAAAAATCAGATTCCTAAGAAAGGCTGACTCCACTGAAGAACTAGGTCCCTCCAGCCATCCACTGGCTGTGAAGGTCGCTTGGATTACTCAGGGACTTGGGAGTGCGGGTAGGGGAGGGTTGTTTAGCACTGGAGCCCTTCAGTGAGCTTGTACTTATTATGGATGGTACTGCCAGGAAACAAAAAACAGATGTAGGCCTTCTACCAAATGCAGAAGATCAACCACCAAACCCTACAGAAGGGGTTGAGCTAGCTAAACAACCCTCCTAGTTGGCCTTCCATCTGTATGAGGTCTTTTGGGGGGAGGGGGTGAGATGCTGGGGCTCAGCCCATGACCTTGAGAGTGCGCTAGCACTGAGCTGCTCCTGCAGCCTGGAGCTTTGGTCTGCCTGCTTGCAGGACTCTGCAGTATTATAGGAAGAGTGGCAAGTACCTATTGCCCGAGTTCACGCCCGACAGTCATGTTTTGTACAATTCTCAGCAGACAGTTCTCACAAACATTTCATCTGAGCAAATTGATGCTAAGCCATATCCTGAGTCTTTCTGCTCAGGAGGCTATGAGGTTCCTCTGTCAACTGCCTCAGCAGCTCAAGGATGTTCTAATGGCTCACGGCACATAAGGTTGGGCCCCTCATTGGAAAGCAGGGCCAACCATAATGAGACTTGAGTTCTAACATTGCCCATGGGGTCGTGTTGAAACTAGACCCACAGCTGAAGTGACGGCCTTGCGTAGCTCCCTCCTCCTCCTGTTTTGCTTTTCTTCCTCCCCTCCTGGAAACACTTCCTCAATAGACTCAAGAGCTCCTGACAATGTCCTTCCCCTTCTAGGGAACCTGACATAGAACCTGGTGACATTGAGGTTCTTAAAGGAGTAATTAATCACGTAAGGACTATGATTTGTCTGCAAATGGGAACACTATGGGACCAAATCATTCTTTTGTGCATTTATTTTTATATGGGGCATGGGGGTAGGGTGGGGTGGGGTGGAGGAGGCACTGAGTCAAGATCTTACTCTGTATCCCAGACTAGCCTGAAACTTATTATGTAGCCCAGGCTGGCCTTGAACTCATGGCCGCTTTCCTTGTCTCAGAGCTCGCATACTGTGAGTACAATTGCAAGCCACCATCCCCAGCTCTTAATTCCAAAGGTCAAAGGCGCTAAAACAAACATTTCAAGTAAGAAGCTTACAACACCCAAATACAACTAACTCTATTTAATGCAACAGTAAGTATTAGGTTGCCCACTCTTACCTTCACGGGGACTACAGATTCCCAGAACGAGATCATCTTCGATATGCTGCAGAATGTCAAAATTCTCAACATAGAAAACCATCTCTGGCTTTCCACTGATCTCCTCGAGCTGGGTGACATTGGAGCCAAATACTCCCACAGAATAGATAATCACACCTTCTTTGCGAAGGGCTAGCGCTGGGTCCCTTACTATGTCGTGAGCCTCGCCATCCGTGATGAGAATGAGGAACTTCCTGACATTGGGCCGAGCCCCCTTGTCAGGACTGAAGTACTGAGACACAAAGGTCAGGGCACTGCCTGTCAAGGTTGTTTCTCCAATGTGAGTCATTCGGTCAATGGCGTTGGCAATGTCACTTTGAGACATGAACGTGTTGAGCCGAAACTCCTCCTTGTTTTCATGGCTGAACTGAACCACGCCAATTTGCACCCGGTCAGCCCCGATCTGGGATTTGCTCACCAGGTTCTTCATAAACATCTTCATCTTGCTGAAGTTTTCAGGTCCGATGCTACCAGAGCTGTCCACCAGGAACATGATGTCCGCTTTCATGTCTCTGCAGGCTGAGTGGGAGAAATTGGAATGGTTATGTACATCACTGCATATAAAAAATTAAGAGTTCACAGGAAAACCCATGTCACAAGTAATTCTGTGTTCAAGCCCAGTGTGTATATCATAAAGATAGTTAGGCAAATAAAGAATCATTAGCAATAAAAGCCAAGACTATTCTGCTCCTTGCTAATTGGCTTAAGCATCTCAATTTCAGCACCAACTGAGGCCAGGTCATTTTTACTGTAGCAGTACTCTGAATTGTCTATCTGTAAGATGGTTGGCAAGCATCCTGGCTTTATCTATTCGGTAATGCTAAGAGAGATTCTGACTTAAGACACCAGAAATGTATCTACAAGTTACCAAATACTCTCAGGCAGTAAAAGCCATGAGTGTAAAATTACTGATACAGCGCTCCGAAGAAATTTAGATAAGTTCACTTATAAAACATAATGTTCATCAGATAGTCATGCCCCTCTCAGAACACTTTTGACTGTATTATACATATGACACTTAATAATACACTCAGCAGGGGGCTGTGAGGAGAGGCTAATTAATACTCATTTGAGCAAAATCCCCCAAATAGCTCTGTCATTCTTTAGGTATTTATTTATACCACAATGGGGTTTTGCTTTGTCCTGGAGAGAAAATACCACACAGGTCAACAATCTCAACTTAGAAATGTGGGTCATCCGTCTAGACTAACAGCGAGCGCCCCTTTGTGAGCTGCTGTTTGAAGGTCAAGCCATGTCGTCTCCTACCTTCTTCAGCACAGATATCCTGAACCACTTGGTTCCTTATGTTCCTCAAGGCATCGAACTCATGGACGTAGTACATTCTCCTTTCCTCTCCCGCTATCTCCCGCAGCTGCGTTTGGTTGGCTTCCTTGACTCCAATCACATGCACTCGGATGTTTTCCTCTCTCAGTTTATGCGCAGGCTCCAGGACACTGTCCCGAGACATGCCATTGGTCAGAACCACCAGGTGACATGGCACTTTGCTTCCTCGTTCCTTCTTTGCTCTTTGCAACAGCTTCAGTGTGAAGTTCAGGGCTGCCCCCGTGTTGGTATCCCCGCCCATCTGCCTGATGTTCTCGATGGCCTTTCCCAAGTCAGGCTTGTTAGTATACTTAGAGATCTCAAACTCCAAGTCCCAGGTGTCGGCGTACTGCATGGCCCCTACTCGCACCTTGTGGGGAGCAATGTTGAACATGCCCACCACCTCTGACAGGAAGGTCTTCATTTCATGGAAGTCTGTGGGCTGGGTGTTCCCTGAACCATCAATGAGCAGATAGATATCGGCTTCCTCTGTGTCCACGCAGGCTGAAATGGAAACAAAAAGTTGAATGTGGCATCTGGGGCAAATGTGAGAGAGATGGGAAGGATAACTATCATAAGCATCTATGGAAGGAAGATAGAAGTGACTTCCCGGCATCAAGGGCTTGCTTTCCCTAGCTTGCTTTCCTGATGGGGGCTTAGCATCAGTTGGATGAAATGAGTTGTTTCTGATATCTTGAGGCTATAACCTTAATCCTTTGCCATAAATAAGGATAAATATATGTATAAGAATATTAGAAATTTCTCTTTGCAACTTGTTTTTCTCCATGAGTAAGTAATATTTGGAGGGAAAGAAAGATAACGTGGAATAGAGGGCGTGTAGCAGGATACTGTGAGCATGTGAGTTCTCTTGCCTAGAATCTAGAAAAAATTATTTACTTCTTGCTTACCCCTAGTTCTGAGTTCCAGTGGGGATGTGGTTAGTGAGCTTGAGTGTAGGACACTGTGACACAGTAAATAAGCTATACATAATTGTTGCATAATGTATACAAATATGTTTGCATATACATAGATATGGAAATATTTGTATAGCACCTATGGGTACATATGTACAAGGCAAACACTGTGTACATGCAAATATACAATCTGTTCTCTAAGTGTGCAGGCAGTAAAGTGTTAATCTGTCTTCGATACAAATCATGTTGCTAATTTATTCTCTAATTTGGACTTGGGGTTAAAGGAAGAGAAAGGTGAATAAGAATGAACTACAGGGAAGACCAGGGGAGCTGGAGTGGCAAAAAATGAAAACCAGTGAAAGAGGCAGAATAGGAAATGATTCCAGGCTGTGTTGAAGTAACTGGTCCAATTAAAGCCATGCCAAGGAGGAAACCCTTCCCCCAGGCTCACGTGACAGGAAATTTAGTGTCCTCCGAGCTGGACTTCCTAGTATCCAGCTAAACTGAAACTTGAGAATTATCATTCTGCCTACCCACTTCAGCGCCCAAGAGTCCCTTCTGTATATATAACACTCAAAGGACAAGAATAAAGGAGGCTCTAGAATGACCTTCTCCCAGTAAGGCTTTACCAGATTTGAGGGTCTCAGTCCGTTCTGAGAAGACAGAGACCGTGTGCGTGATTTGGTTCCGCAGCTTCTTCAGGAACGTCTGGTTGTGGGTGGCCAGCTCAGAGAAGTTACCCAGTCTGGAGGTGAACTGCTCCGCAGGGTGGGATGCGATCTTCGCCAGCTCGTCTGGGTTAGCCCCCTCTATGCCCATGGTAAAGATGCTCACTCCCTCCCGCCGGAGGTTGACAGCTGCCTTGGTCACATTGTCTTCTGAAGCTCTGTGGCTCACCAGCACGGCAATCTGAGGGACCCCTTGGTTCTTCCTACTGCCCCTCTGTGCACTGAAGAGTTCCTTCCTAGTCTTTCTGAGGGCAGCTCCGGTGTAGGCCTGCCCTACTTGAGGGGACAGATCCTGTATGTGCTGCAAGACCTCTGTCTTGTTGATACCCGTGCTCAGAGAACTGATAACCCTTGTCTCATTGCTATAGGTCACCAGGCCAACCCTCATGCAATTTTCCTTTACATCCAGGGCAGAGACGCTTTCGCTCAGGAATGCTTTAAGATGATCTAGGTCCTCTTGGCTGCCATTGATGGCCATATCCAACAGGAACACCACATCAGCCACAGAAGGGCCTTGGCAGGCTGTGTGGGGAAAAAGAAATGAGTCAGCATTGTTATCACAGGAGGATTGGCACCTCTACTGAGCATCATAAGACATATAGAACATATACTTGAGCTCAGCTATGTAAAGGAGGTATGATGTGATTATTTATAAATACTATATATATATATATATATATATAATTTTATAAAATAATAAAGTGATGTTTAGTGTTTATCTCATAGAGTTGGCGTAGATATTAAATAAATAATATACCTAACATGGAGACTGGTAGATATAATTCATTCAATAAACACTAATTAAATGTGAAAATCATTTAGGTATCACCTTTATTATATTCAGCAGCTCAAACCTAAATATCGCAAAGGAACGCTAAAGGGAGCATCTTCAATTATTTGGGAAAGACACTAATAGAAAAGATCCATATTTCCAAAAGTGCCACAGGAAAGCATTCTGTATTATCAATTGGTCATCTCAAGCTGATTTAACTAAAGGAGCAGACTGTGGAGAACACAGAAGCTAATTCAGAATCCAACAGCAGAATAAGCAATGTGGGGTCCAGGCTACCTGACTAGACACCAGGGGACTTCCCTCAGCTCTGGCCACACGTGGCTGCTTGGCAATGGGCAGAACATACCACTTAAATTCTTTTCCTCAGAGTAAGATTTGAATAACCAGAGGTTGGCTTCGGCCTTGGCATTCTGTGGTTATACTATGTACTTCTCCAGAACCAAATTTGTTTCCATTAAACCAGTTATAAACCTACAGCAAGAACCACCTAGGGAGGTGGCTGAGAGGGACTTGGGTGGTAAGGAATTTTTTTATTTGCACAAATTTTAAATCCAGGGCTAAATAGGCCATGAAAAAACCCAAGGCTGGTGGGATTCTTTTTTTTTTTTTTTTTTTATGGCCACAATCTCTGTATCTTCTTGAACATGTAGAGATATTTAATACCTGAAAAAGCCACCCATTGGAAGAAAGGGGTATTCACAGGACTTTAATTCTCTTCCCACCTTGATTTTTCAAAACCATTTTGACATTGGTCCTATGCACAAAGCCTAGCTCACTGTCCTGCTAAATCTTGTTATCACGTTGGCATACTTAGAAGAACTGCTTCCATCAAATTGGCCTGTGGGCATGTCTCTGGAGCCTGTCCTTGATTGCTAATTGATGGAGGAGGACTTGGCTCACTGTGGGCAACACCATCCCTAGGCTAGTGCAAGTATATAAGAAAAGTAGATGAGTAAGCTAGAGGGAGCCAGCCAGCAAGCAGTGTCCTTCCAGATTCTACTTCAGTCCTTGATTGAATCTCCACCCTAACATCCCTCCACAATGGACTGTAAACCTGTAAGTTAAAATAAACCCTTTTCTCCCTACTCTGTGTTTGGCCAGTGTCTTATCACAACAATACAAAGAAAATTAGGCCACCCACCTTCTACAATAATGTCATCGGCCATTCCTTCCCTGTAGTGAGTCACATCCTTGATGATCTGTGTCATGTTTGGGGCAAACACGCTGAGGTCTCTGACAGTCCTGAGATTGAAATGGAACTGAGAGGTGGCCATGGCCTTCAGGTTTTCCTCAGAAGCCTTCTGCACCCCCACAGAGATGATTTTCACCCCATCTTCCCGCAGGGCCTTCGAAGCCGCTTCCACATCATCCTCAGACTCCGCTGAAGCCAGCACTACCAGGATTGGGGGGAACTGTTTCTTGTCTCTTCCGTTTGTGGGAGCAGAGAAGTAGGTCCTGTGAGCCTCCTGCAGGGCGTTCCCTATCTTCAGGGAGCCACCGATGAACCCGAAGTTCTTCTTCAGGTGGTTCAGCATGGGGTTCCTGTTCTTGAAGGTGCCCAGCTGGAACTCATTGTGGAGAGCATCACTGTACTGGGCCAGGGCCACGCGGTACTTGTTGGCCTCTATGGGGAGGCTGCTGATCATCTTGTGGATGAAAGTTTTCACAAGAGGAAAGGACTTAATCCCTAGGTGATCTGAACTGTCCACCAGAAATACCACATCTGCATACTCAGGGCCTATAAAATCATAACACAGCAAAAAGTTTTAGAAATTTTCTGCCATGTTTAATGCCAACTACACACACACACACACAAATAGAAAGTTAGTGTTTTTTTAAAAAAAAATTTTAATATCTTCCTGACAAATTGAACAGGATAGTTTAACACCATATAATCCCTCAGGAAAAGGAGTGTTTGTTTCTTGGTTCGAGTGTTTTAGACAGCTTCTCATTTGAAAGCTTTGGAACAATGAGCACATTTTGCAAACAATTAGCTAACTGGGAATAGGTAAACTTAACAAAGTAAAACAGCAAAAAATAATAAAAGCAGTTTATTCTTTAATGGGCAATTTCCTCCTGTACTCTCTATTGAGTTTTGGAGGTGGGCACATGCACACATGTGCACACACCCACACATGCACACATACATCAAAACACAGAACCTATTCATTTGAATCAGACTCCATCAAATTGATTAGAACTCTGAAACCTGAGCATCTTTCACTGTGATTCTCACTTAAGTGGTGTCTCGGGTTATCTGATGAATTTGCAAACATTATTTTTGTGTTACAAAGTGTTGAGTTGATGAAGCTTGAGACATCATGAATATACAGGATTGGCTTAGTCTGCAGGAAAGTTATTTCTAATACATTCAGTAAGTTATATGAATGAATATCATGATTGATAAATTTATCTTCTCATATACAAGATATGATGGTATCAAACAACTTGAGGTGAGAAATAGGATTACAATCTTAGTTTCTATTGAAGCATATTTTATGTTGGAACACAAAAACCTTTCTGAACTTTAAGCAATTAATTTGCAAGCTGTAAGCATGTCTCTGGAGCCTTTCCTTGATTGCTTATTGATGGAGGAGGACTTGGCCTTTCATTCATACACACACACACACACACACACACACACACACACACACACACACACGTATATGAACAAAAAGAATGACACAGTCTCATGTTTGCCAGGCTGGCTTTGAACTCTTGATCTCCTGCCATCACTTCCCAAGTGCTAGAACTACAGGCATGTGCCCATCGCAATTCTATTTTTTTACCTTATAGAAAATCATAGTCTAAGCTAGTTTCACTTACTGACAGATTTTTGTCTGGTCTGTGAACTTTCAGCACTTTATCATCAAGGAAGACAGGTAAGTTTTATGTGCTTGTGTGTGTGTTCTCTGAGACCATGCAGTGCAGCTGGATTATATGATAGGAAGCCTGCCTGTCATCAGCTTCTTCTATGAGCGTTATTAAGTTATCCAACATACATTAGCCCCAGTCTCCTCTGCCTTAAAACATGGAGGTTCAATTAGCAAATACCCAGGCTATCGCCTCACTTCCTGTTATCACAAATGATTACTAGATAAATTCCTATCAAGTCATACTAGCTCCTTTTTTTTTTTCTGCTGTTACTAAGAAAGCAGCTCTGGCTTCCATCATTCAGTTTCTTGGAGCATCTGACCAGAACTCAAAGGATAAGTTGAACCTTTCTTATCTTTCAGGTGATTTCATCCCCAGCAATCTGAGACTCTTGACTTGATTACAGAGCCAGAAACATTCAGGGGAAAAATGAGCAGAGGGCCAGTAGGACCTTCTGCCAAGGGAAGACTGGTTGGTCCAGCCAACCCTACTCAGGGAGGATTGTTTTATGGCCATAAGTGACCTTTCTCCTCATGCATAAGCGCCTACATCTTGTGTAGGAAAGACATATGGTTGATTATCCATGAGATAGTTCAGGTCCTTTATCACGTCTAAACTATGAAGTGTGTGTGTGTGTGTGTGTGTCTGTCTGTGTGTGTGTGTGTGTGTGTGTGTGTGTGTGTGTGTTTGTGTGCAGGGGTGGAAATTGACTCTTCTTAAAAAGCTTAAGGCTCAGAGAGACAGCAGATGATATTTTGGGGGCAAAGTCTAGTTTATCTGCATAAAACACATTTCAAGATTAGAATCCTAGAGGAAGCTATAAAGCCAGTGTATGTAGTCCTGGACCTCAGCCGGCCAGCACCTATACCAACTCCTTAAGCAGGGCTAGAGGAGGCGGTGGAGGGTGTTTTGAGCTTCATTTCAGTGGACATGAGTTACTGATCTCACAGTGACAGCTAGGAGCTCTCTCCGGGGTAAACACAGGCATGCTTTTATAAGCATAAGTCAAACGAGCTGCAGCGGCAGGCAGCAAATCCACACATTTAGCTCAAGCAACATTTTTAGTCTAGTCAATTAAAAACAGAGACATTCTGAATTTTCCATTGCTTAACCTAACAGAATTCCCAAGGAATCCCAGAATAGGTTGAATTGAGGACAAAAGGATTATGTTCTTTTATTTTATCAGTAGCCCAGGATTTCCAAAGAACACAGGGTAACTAAAAAAAGATAAAACTTTGTCCCCACATCCTCACTGGCATTGAAAGTGAAGCAAACGCCCTAACTTCAGCAGCTTACACGCGTTTGCTAGCTAGTGAGTATAAGGAGGATTATGAAAAGGAAGTGCTTCCGTTTCTTCTTACCAGAATCTTGGTTCACACACATGTGGAAACAAGTCATTGTCAGGAACAAAACCAGCAGCATTTTCAAATTGCAGACTGAAGAATTCCCAACTTGAAAGCTGAAGGGCAAACATGGAAAAGCGTGTGAACGTTATCTGTGCATCAGGATTCATGCAGGTGACAGCAGATAAAATTATACAGTAAACTCTGTGTGGTGAAGGGCATTGCATAGCGAAGGCTCACTGGCCTTCTAAACTGTGAGGCGCCTTGGAGGAAAGGGAGGCTCCCTCACAGGCATGCTTTCCTGGTTCTCGGACCTTGAGAAAACATGAGATGTTGGGCAGTCAATGGAAGTGGCCAGATGCACTGTGTTCCCATTAGTCTTTCCCCATGTCCAACAGCACCCTATCTACTTGCCACCATGACACGGGGAGTTCACTGCGATGAGTTCTAAGACTGCTATGATGGCTATGTCTTTATTTATATTTTTAATTCTGGAACAGGGTCTCTGGCCTTGAACTCAGAGATCTCCCTGCCTCTGCCTCAGAGTGCTGAGGTTACATGCCCAGGTATGATTTCTCTCCTATATTCTTTTTTTAATTCTCAACTTTAAACTTTATTATATATTTAAAAGCATGCATATTTAAAATATCACACACCAGAGTTAACCAGACCCAAAGATTATACAGCTCAGTGACCTTCTTTTATACAGTTAGAGTAGACAATTGGAACAGAAGTTTTACAGCCTCTTATCAGATTTTATACTTTCATTATTGAATGCGTTTTATATGCGTATCTACTATCAAACCCAAACTCCATGACAGAATTATAACTAGAAAAGCCATTAGCCTCATATCCTTTCATAACTGGTGTTTATAATGCCCATTCAGTCCTTCTTTGTCCCCAAACAGTTGCCTTCCTTATTCTCTTCATGTACACGTGTCTGCACATATACACATACTATTGGTTAGATTCTACATACAAGGAGAGCATGAGGTTTCCAAGACTGTGATTTCACTTAATATTATGCACTCCGAGTCCATTCATTTTCCTGTGAATTTTGTGATTTCATTTTTTACAGGCCTGAATAGTATTTCTATTGTAAATATATTTTATGTATTTAATTTGTATTATCCATTCATTTGTTAATGACCAGTTAGGTGGATTCTAATGATTTGCACTTTATTCTTAAATCAAAGAGGAGGAGGAAGAGGAGGAGGAGGAGGAGGAGGAGGAGGAGGAAGAGGAGGAAGAGAAAATTGAGCTGTGTGTTGAAGATGGACTCTCACACCTTAGAATGGGGAACTGTTTGTATCCATCTGCCAGGATCCACACAAAGCAAGGGTCTCACAGTTCCAGCCCAGCCTAGAGCATTTCTGTCTACCCTGGAATGCCCATCATGGAGTTAGAGAGAATGTGAGATGTATTACAAATAAATATAAGCACATGGAGCTTTTTCCATAATTTTTCCACTAAGTAAAGAGCAAGCTGTTCCATTTTGAGACACTATTATTATTTCCATGTCCAGCCTAATTGCTACCTAAATATAAATCTATGGCCCCTCCACTCCACTTCAAGGTTCCTCTCAAACTTAGCATTTGCATAGTCAGAAAATGGACTTTTGACTGAGGAATTCTATCCCTGTTTCCCTGCCTGCTCCAATGTCCCTTTGATATTATCCAACTTGAGACTTTGTTGCAGTCCTTCATAAGAGTCTAGATAATTCACATTTTGGAAGCTATGTCAATCGTCAGTCATAGTCAAGTGGAAATGAGTGGGCTGGAACTGGGCTCCTAAGAGGCCATTTTAGCCAACCTTTTCAGTCAAAGGAGCTAAACCTTAAAATAGAAATCCCAAAGTAAATATTATCTGCATATGCATTTTCCTACTAGTGTGTATAAACAAATTCTGTGTGTGTATGTGTGTGTGTGAGAGAGAGAGAGGGGGGGAGGAGGGAAAAGGAGGAGGAGGAGGAGGAGGAGGAGGAGGAAGGAGGAGGAGGAAGGAGGAGGA
>NC_034599.1:98967946-98994136 GCF_900095145.1 Mus pahari
AAGAAGAAGAAGAAGAAGAAGAAGAAGAAGAAGAAGAAGAAGAAGAAGAAGAAGAAGAAGAAGAAGAAGAAGAAGAAGAAGAAGAAGAAGAAAACAAGCAATAGAAATGATCTTTAAGTCCAAGCTTGGGTTAGCAGGACTGGGCTGTACCTCAGGGATGAAGGGTTTGTCCCTATCTTCAGTTCCAATTAAAAATGCACAGAAGGTGAAAATAATGGGTTTACTTTTATTGTACCAAAATATAGACAAGTGCCCATGATTTAAATGTTCGTCTACTTCCATAGATGAGCAGATTCTCTCATGGGTATTTTGAAAATATCTGATTGCTTAAAGACATACAACGAGTGAGAGACTTGAAGTCATTAGCGTAAAATTTAAACTCACAGCACACTTCACCTTAATACCATACTTATCATTCTAATGCTGATTGTCTCAAGTGGGGGTCTCTATAATCTGTGTTCTGCTGGGTCACATCCACTCAGAATTCTAGGTCTTTGTCAATTCCTGCTGTGAAGGGAAGAGTGCTCCTTTACAGCTGCAAAGCCAGCTCCTTCAGCCAATCATTGGCTCCCAGGCTGGTCAGAGCATTCAGGATTTGACCAAGAGCTCCTCTTGAGGTTGCTGGGAATCAGGGTCTGTAGAGTGACTTCTACCCCACATGAGCCAACTCATAATCCAGGCCACATCTACAAAGGAGATATTTTAGAGCCCAGGGGATGTAGAAACAACTTTGGCAACATTGAGATAAATGTCGTGTGTTTTATTTTTAAATGGGGCATGCAGGACATTTCAGTTCTAGGCACTGGTTTTCTTTTTCTTCAGAAGTGAGTGAGTACATTATCAGCTGCTTTACTGGAAGAAACATTGGGTCTTTGCCAAGGTGTTAAAGATAAAGATCTGTCTACTCATTAGTCCTTAATGGTGCTACTACTCCTTCCAGACTCAAAAGGAAGAAAGGCAAGTGTTCTATGTGAGATTAGGTCCATGTTAAGACACTGCAGGCTGAGTCCCCATCCACATGATGAGGATGAATGAATGAATACGGACTTGGTGATAAGGAAAACACCACATTCAAGTGAGGTTAATGTCACGGTTCCTAGAATCTCATAAAGATGATCACACTGGAGCAAGTTTATCAGGTGACCTGTCACTTTGCAAAATCGACACTTTTCTGTGTTGAGGTGTTTGGCAGAGAGGAGATAATTAAAAGTACAAAGCTTTGTGAATGAAGCTCTGCTCCTCTCCAAACTGTTACATGATGTGGGACAATGTCACTCTTCTGCCCTAGGTGCCTAATCTAAAGCATTGGTCCTCTGTCTCTTCCATCCAGAAGGTCCGAAGTTTAGTGTTCCTTAACCTAATCCCTATAATCCAACAATGAAAACTAAATAAAAGCCAAAAGCAGTGGCAGGCCTGGTAGCATAGGCCAAGCTCAGCTCCCTGGCACACTGTGGTAGAAAGATCCCAAGTTCAAGGCCTGCCCAGACTCCAGAGTCCATTTAAGGACAGCTAGAGCAACTTAACAAGAAACTTGTATCAAACGTAAATTAAAGGGCAGGGAGGTTAGGGATGTAGCTCAGTGGTAGAATACACCAGTACCACAGCAAACGCATTGACTGACAGGCGGGTAGACAGCAGCAGAGATAACAAAACCTGCTGGAACCCTTTAGGGCTTAACGGAATCAAGCATCTTTAAGATGGAAATCCACCAGGTACTATCTGACCAGTACCTGAAACTGGAAACACGGGCGTTCAAGAGAAGCAAGAACACAGAACATTCTGATCAGAAATCAGTAAACTGAAAAATGATTTAAAATTTTAGTTGAGCGTTGAAGAGACAAATCTCAGATCTGGTCAATTTAAAACAAAAAACAAAACAAAAAAAAACCAGAATTTTCTTCATCATAAGGTTTTCTCTTAAGAGAAATTAATTATCAGCTCTGACCTGCTAGGATTTTTTTTCCCCCAACCCTAATCATCAGAGGGAAAGGAAATATCCAACCTTGGCTCCATATGCCTCCTGTGTGTTAGCTATCCACATGGGAGCCTCTAAGGACCCAACAGCACCCACTCCTCCCTAAGGAGGTAGGGCTAAGGAATACAGGTTAAATTTACCATCTGGAGGCTCGGGCTCTCTATCACAGGACCACAGAATACCCTCTCCTGCTCCATCAACCACCAAATTACTGAATGCATATTTACAGAAATTAATTTTACCCAGTGCCGTATATCCAACTACCAAGAAAACGTTACAGATCAAAACAGAAAGGTCAAAACCACAAATTGCCGAGACTCAACAAGCATTTGAAGCAGACTCAGATATAACAGGGACAGTGCAGCGAGCCCAGGAATGTGAAAGTGTAGATAGCAGAGAAGAAAAGCCGAGCCATGCACCACACTCTTCAACTCCAGTGAGAGGCCGGAGTCTCCCCTGGGAAATGGAACACTTCGTGGGAAACAGAATGCTGGGTTGGTCGGGCTAATTAGACTGGTCCTGGGGGAGGAGAGAATCTCTGAGCGCCCCTGCCCCCAACTGCAAAGGCAAAATAACAAGAGGAGGAGAGAAAGAAAAGGAGGAGGAGGGCAGGGGAAGAGGATGAGGAAGAGAGGAGGATAAGGAGGGGGAAGGGAGGAGGATGAGGAAGAGGAAGCCCAAGGATTACATGACTACAGAAGGGAAAACACCAGAACAAGGAACAGAAAACTATTTAAAGTGATGGCAAGGATGTCCCCCAGATTGGTGACAGAGTAAATAAGGGGCAGCTCAGGGAGCACGGAGAACATACCAAGAATAATGAATGCCAACGCCACACTAGAATGATATTTCTTGAATTTCAGAAAAAACAAAAGTAAAGAAGACATCTTGAAGCCGGGCGTGGTGGCGAACGCCTTTAATCCTAGCACTTGGGAGGCCGAGGCAGGCAGATTTCTGAGTTTGAGGCCAGCCTGGTCTACAGAGTGAGTTTCAGGACAGCCAGGACTACACAGAGAAACCCTATCTTGAAAAACCAAAAAAAAAAAAAAAAAAAAAGAAAGAAAGAAAGAAAGAAAAGAAAAAACATCTTGAAAGGAACCTAAGGGATAATTATTTTTTCACCCATAAAGGAAGAAAGATTAAAACACTCCTGAAACTTTCTTACAAACCACACCCTATTTAAGGTTACAGTTGCTGTGATGAAGCACCACGACTAAAGTAACTTGGGGAGGAAAGGGTTTATTCACCTTGTGCTTCTGCATCACAGTTCATCAGTGAAGGACGTCAGGACAGGAACTCAAGCAGGGCAGGAACCTGGAGGCAGGAGCTGATGCAGAGGCCATGGAGGGGTGCTGCTTACTGGTTTGTTCCCCATGCCTTGCTTGCTCAGCCTACTTTCTTATAGAACCCAGGACCACCAGCCCAGGGGTGGCCCCACACACAATGGGCTAGGCCCTCCCTGATCAACCACTAATTAAGAAAATGCCTTACAGTCTTGCCATATGTTATGCATATGGCTTCCTCCTCTTAGATGCCTCTAGCTTATATCAATTTGACATAAAACTAGCCAGTACACCACAGGGGCAAGACGAGAGCAAGGTAAATATCTCAGGAGTTGAGAGGACGTTCCATTCTGCAAAGTTATCCTTCAAGGATGGAGAAGGGGGGCAGAGAGATGCCTGGGTGCGTGAGAGTTCTTGATGCACAAACATGGTGAGCCGAGTTTAAATCTCAACACTAAACACACACTCTCCCCACCAAAAACAAAACAAAAAACAAAACAAAACAAAAAACAAAAAACAAAACAAAACACAAACAAAAAACAAAACAAAACAAAACAAAAAACAAACAAAAAAATGTGAAGGAGAAGGTGGGAAAAATAACAAGAAAAGGATCAACTTTTTAATAAATGATGTGGGGAAATGGACCATCCACGTGGTAAACGATGAAATTGGACCTTTAACACACAAAACTCAACTTGAAATGATAGACCTAGATAGCAGACCTGAAGCCACAAAGCTAGAAGAAACTGTGGGGGAAGCAATCGTGACAGTGACCTGGGCCATGGTGCTTGGCAACCACATCAAAAGTTCAACCTTCAAAAGCAAAACCAAATTAATTGCAGTGCATCGGACTGAAGCCACAGCCAAAAGAATGCAGAGACTGCTTTTAGAGAGAGGGAAGTATTTGACAGCCATAGGAGATAAGATAAGGAGATAAGTAAGTAGATAAGATAAGAATAACGAAAGCACAGCTCACTATCTGAGAGCCTAGAGACTGCTGGTAACCGCAGAACAGACAATCTGGTTATAAAATGGGCCAAACAAACAAGGTCCTAGATAGACATTTTTCTCCAGATAATAAAAATGGCCAACAGGTACATAATTTAAAAAAACAAAAACAAAAACAAAACAAAAAAAACCATCACCAACCTTCAGGAAAATGCAAATCTGAACTCAAGGAGATGTCACCTCGCATCTATTAGAGTGGTTGTCACCCAAATAAGAGGTGAGTGATGGTCACGGTGACCAAAGAAGGTGGGTGGGAACACATATCAGTACATCCATTGTGGAAAGCAATACAGGGGTCCCCAAAGAAGTTAAACATAGGACCCCAGCAATGCCTCCTTGAGGAATACACCCAAGGGAGTGAGATCACCCCTCAGGCACAACATCTTCGAGCCCATGCTTACTGAAGCTTTGTTCATAACAGCTAAGATATGGGAGCAACTTAGGCAGCTGCCAAGGGGTGATTTTTTTTTTTTTAAGTGTGATGGATTTATATATAACATTAGATGTATAAGAAAACTAAGAAAACTAATTATCTTTTCTTACAAGGTAAGACTGTATGTGTGTGAGTTATCAATCATTTCTCTATATGTGAAAATGCAAACAAAAGCATTCAGATAAGAAGTGCAGGAGGGAATTTGTTGTTGGCAGTAAAGGATTAGTTGTCAGTTTCCACTTTGAAGCCATAGTAAAAGAATTTCTACAGCCAGGAATGGCACAGCTCCAATCTACACAAAGAAAAAGCCAGCACTAGAGAACTGCTTGGACGGATGGTGGTTTGCTCAAAATAATGATGATGTATTGATTCCATATGCTCAGATACATTTATGCATACTTATGTAGATGTAAACATGGACAATGGTAGTGCTGAAATAGATACAGAAAGGAGTCAGGATTGCTTTGTTTTCATGAGGCATCTCCTTACTTATGAAGCAGTGCAGTGTTACCTGAAAGCGATTTGTGTCGGCTGTAAATACATTTTACAAACTTTAGGGTAACCATCAAAAATGGTTAAAGTAAAAGTATCCACACACCGTGATGGCACGTGAGCACACACACAAAATAAATGAATACAATTTTCTAAAAAGTCAATTTGAGGATCTAAAATGCTGGCCACTTTTTTCTTGCCTTTGAAAAGTTTCATCAGAAACACTGGAATCCTAATGAGGACATCAGAAGAAGCCATTATAAACAGGAAAAATGCATATGCAAACAATACAAGTTGCATACACTTGGATAATTATAAAACTTTCAGACAAACCTCCCTCGTGGCGACATCTTAAGCTGCACACTCCAGGCTTCTGCTGATGAGTATTGGGGTATGTGATGTGCAGTACACGTGAGACCCGATAGCCAACCACTCAAGATCAGAAGCGGCACTGGGTCAGATTCGAGATAGCCTCAAAGCTTAGTCTATGAGTTCATGTAAAACCCACTTTATTTATACTTCTTGTTACAAAGTAAAACTAGTTTTATTTATTTTTAATTTATCTGTGCCTGTGGAGGGAGATGCACTGTACACTGTCACAAAGGTGTTGGTGAGAGGTGCTGGTTCTCTCCTTCCCCCACCTGGGTCCTGGGAATTGGACGTCAGGCAAATGCCTTTACCTGCTGAGCCATCTTGGGAGCCTCAAACCTATTTTAAAAGATCACCATTTCTGCATGTGAATAGCAATTTTTCTTTGAAATAATTTTTCTCATCATAATGTGTATACCTTTTTCCTCTTGTGAAATATCCATCCAGGAAAAAAGTATAGAATTTATCTCTGGAATTTAAGAAAGGGAAAGGCACAATTGTTCACAAGTGTTCACCGGGGTGAAGAGCCTGCCCCTCGGAAGCTTCCACGAGGCCTCCACCCCCTCCACGCTTCTCCCTCTCCAGTTAGTACCTCTTGAAATTTTGCTAATCATCTTTTTAAAAAAAATCCCTTTATGTTTGTACTTTGAAACAACATACATTAATGCTGTCTGACTGATGACGTCTTCTTTATCTTTTTGTTTTTGGAAAAATCTCAAGATTGCAGAAAAAGTCACATGATAAAGCAATGAAACACGAGCGTGTGTGTGTGTGTGTGTGTGTGTGTGTGTGTGTGTGTGTGCATGTGTGTGTGTGCATGTGTGTTTGTTCATGTGCATGTGTACATTCGGAGGCCAGAAGTCAACATCACCAGTGGGTGTCTTCCTCCATGGCACTCCTCCACCTTGTGAGTGTCTGCCACTGAACATGGGGCTCATGTACTGACTAGATTGGCTGCCAAGCAGGCCCAGGGATCCCTCTCCTCTGCCTCTCTCACCTCTTCCCCATCTCCCCTCTCCCCACTCTCCTGCCTATCCTTCTTCCCCCTCTCTGCCCTTTCTCCCCTCTCTCCCCCTCCCACCTTTCTCCCCTCTCCTTCTCCCTCTCAGTCCTGGGATTAAGGCTTGAATCACAGCTTCCTGGCTTTTACATGGGTCCTAGGGATCAGAACTTAGGTCTTCATGTTTTTCTATCAAGCACTTCCATCTCCCTGGTCCAGAACCATGATTGGATATATAACTGCCTATTCTTCATCTAGACATCTAGCTGTTAGTGTTTTCTTTATATCTCAGTAGGTAGAGAGAGAAATGCCTGTAAATCACGTAAAAATGTACTAAGCTTTGGTCTTCGACTGTAAATGAACAGGCTTATGCTGCACATGCTCCTTTACATCCTTTTTCATTATTGTGAATTTTGGGATTGATTTATATTACAAATGCTACAATCGCTCATTTTACATTTTTGCATGTTGGTCTCTGTTTTTACACCAAATAGTTTGTTAATCCTTTTCCAGGATGCGAGTTATTTTCATTAGCTTGATTCTTCTCTATTAAAACAACACTAGTTTGTGCTGTTAGGTATGTGTCTCCCAGTGGCAGGGGGAGTCTGGGGTAGGTGCCTTCAGGTTTATGATAGGCCTTCGAGCTGGCTTTCTGACAGCACTGTCCCCTCTCCCTGCAACAGGTGCCAGAGTTTCAGTGCTCCAAATCCTCTCTGACACCTATCAGGACTTTAAAGTTATGACAATTATGGATGCAACAGTAGCTCTTTGCTTATTAATTTACATTTTCATAACTTTCATTTGATCAATTCTTATATGCAATTGAATCTTTGGGTTTTGGAAATAGATGATGCTGATGAATCATTTTTAATCAAGTATGATGATATATTAGAAATGCATATCAAAGTAACACACAAAAGTACAATTTCAAGTTACTTTAAAATAAAAGAAATAAATCACACAGGCATTTAGTGCTTTCAGATATGTTAGCAGGAATAAAGCAGGAAGTGCTCAAGTAAAAAGAAGGCTCGGAGCTGTCACTAAAAGTACTTATATCAAGACTCAGGTACTTGCTGCAGTGTTTGCCCCAATCTGAATGGAAAACCTGCCCCTGGATGCTACAGCAGCATCAGTCACAACTGCCAAAGCCCAGAAGCAACTGTGGTGTCCGGTAAAGGAGCTGGGCGCCTTCTGATAAGAGAACAAGATTCATCACGGAAAAACAGAACAAAACAAAAAACCAAGAGACGGGGTCATGGAAAGACACGGAGGAAACGAATGCTTGTTTCTAACAAGAAAAAGCCCACTAAAAAAGCAGCCTAGTATGCTGTTCTAACTGTATGATATTCTGGGAAATTAGGAGGTGATTGAAAGGTCAGTGGCCACCAGGGAGGACCAGCCAATGACGAATGGGATGACTGTAGAGCATGTCTTAGGATTGTTGAGTTTCGTGATAGTGATAGCAGACAAAGGCCACTCTAAACTTGGCTAGACCCATGGAATGTAAGACCCACGAGTGAGTCCTAGTGTAAACTATGGCTTCTGAGTGATGAGGTGCCATGGTAGCTGGATTCATCAGTTGTAACAAATGCTCTAAAGCGATCCTGGGAAAGGTCTGTGCATGAACCAGAAAGGTCTTCCAGAGACCTCTGGACCCTCAGCTCAACTTGATGGAATTCTAAACTGCCTTGAAACATAAACTATTTTTTTTTTAAGCAGGGGGACAGTAAACATAAGGTCAAGAAGAGTGGCTTTGTAGATGTTTCGTCTAGAAGCATGGGATGAGGAGGGAACTCATCATTAAAACCCCAGTTTTAATGAGTAGATGTTTGTGGCTTATTAATAAGCAGCATCTTACAAGGACCCATGGGTGAAAATGTGGAATGGGTCAGGGGGGGTGACGATCAATCCAATTCTGTATATCCAAGACTCAATAAATGTATGTGGATAGGATACACACATTGAAAAAAAATAAATATTGTTAGAACAAAGAAAAGGCCCAGTAGTGAAGCCAGTGTCTCACTGAATGTGAAGTTTGTTTAAAGGGTTCTGAAACTCACAGTGTTAGCTGCAAAGTGAACAGCAAAGCAAGGAACAGATTTTTGACCCAGAACAAAAAAAAGCAACTTTCTCCAGGTCTGTACTTCATGGCACCAAGCAGGATACAGATAAAGAGACAGCAGGAAAAAACACTTTCTACAACAACATCCTACCAAGGAGCAACCAGGTCCCTGGCTGGGCACTCGCAGACATTTAGCAGAACTAAGGCCCAGATCATGGTGAGGTCTCAGGTGAGCTTCTGCCAGCCAGGACTACATCTCCCAGCCCACTGCA
Source organism: Mus pahari (assembly GCF_900095145.1). NCBI lineage: Eukaryota > Metazoa > Chordata > Mammalia > Rodentia > Muridae > Mus > Mus pahari. Next base: position 98,976,841 of record NC_034599.1, read on the forward strand.
GGCATAGGGTGGGCACTGCCACCCACAGAAATAAAGAGGAGTCTCCTATAGGCTGCCCTTCCAACCGGTTTCTCTCTCACTAAGCTGGAACGGCCTCACCCTCAAGCACCAAGGTTGGAGGTTCAGGGCCCCTCTCAGTATGGGACTCTGAATGGCTTCATGAACAGGGATGTCCAGCAAGGGCATCCATGTGCCTGTGTAAGAACGCAAATTATAGGTGGACCAGCATGCATGGGGGGTGCAGTATCTGGTACAAGGGGTACCACCCAAACCAACATAGCCTCCAGGACCCATGATGGTAAAGATGGCATGAAACAGAGGAATTGTGAGCAGGTCTCTAGAGGAGAACAAATCCCTGAGGTACCATAGTGGGAGGGGAGGGAAGTGGGCTCCGCTGAACCCATGTCTTGAACAAGTGATGCTGGGGTCGCAATCCAACTGCACTGGAATCCTCCTGTGAGACTTTGGGGCTCTGCAGTTAAATCTCACAGGTTCTGGCAGCAGAATGCCTAGCTACACTCCTGATTCTGTGACAAGCAAACTACACACCTAATTTTATAGATCAATGCTAACTGGTATTATGTGTGTGTGTGTGTGTGTGTGTACAGAGAGGCCAGAGGCCAGTCCTGGGTGTCTTGGTCTATATCGGATTTGAGACAAGGTCTCTCACTGAACCTGGAGTTCACTGATTCAGCTAGACTGGCTAACAAGCGAGCTCTGGGCTTCCTCCAGTCTCTGACTCCTTGGTGCTGGGATAGTAGGCTCATATTACTGTACCCAGATTTAAAAATAATAATAATAAAAGGTTACTGGGGATGCTAACTTGGTTCCTTATGCTTTTGTGGCAAGCACTTTACCAGCTGTGTCCCCAGCCCCAGATGTTATTTTTATCCTTGTCATTGTTCTATTTACAATGGGACAATTTATAAGTGATCCAGAGATGACACTGGCTGAGAACATCCCAAAAGAAGCCTGACTCCCAGGTTTTCCCTGCATGCTTGCTAACCTCAGTGCACACAGAGGCTTGCCCAGGTCCTTCTGTTTGCACCTCTCCAGGTCATTTCATGGCCACTCTTTCCATGGCTCCCTAGAGGATGTGTGTGAAGGGAAACCAACTGAGGCAGTCTCTGTGCCTATAGTTGATGCCATTGAGAATGAGAGAGGCTCTCCCTTCTCCAATTTGCTTTTTTTTCCTGCATCACCCAATGGATAACAGCCAAACCGATCCAATTCACAAAAGCCAACAATGATATCAGCTAGTCTGAAATCTGTTCAACAAAATCCAGGAAGACCAGAGAAATAATAAAAGACATTGGTCACTGACAAAATATTTATTAACTATAGCTAAATCAAAAGCATGACTGAATTACTATTGTAGGAAATATGGTCAAGGTTAACTGGTCCTATTTATCAGCCCAGCAGTTAAGACATTCAAATATCTGCTAATTGTTGACTTTATAAGATTCAAATTTAGAAAAGCAAAATATCAGTAAAAAGAATCCCACAGAGAGAAACCTCATAAGGCTGGTGTGGGCTTTTTTCATCAGCCAACATATTGAGTAATACTAGCAATAATAAGTTGGGAGCGCAGAACCAAGGATAACGTATTTCAACCTTGCATTGAGCAAAATTAGCATGGAATAATGTGTAAGATCCCTTGGCTTGAGGAGGTGGTGGTGGTGGTGGTGGAAGCCAGGGCCATTCCTGACACAAGGAAGAGCAAAGCCAGGGATATAGTTCGGCTGGCAGAATGCTTGCCTAGAAAGCACCAAGTCTAGGGTGTAAGCTGCAGGATCCCACAAAACCTGGTGTCACTACACCTGTGATCTCGGAACTTGGGAGGTAGAGACAAGAGGATCTGTAGTGAAAGGTCACTCTTGGTTAGGGCAGTGGTCCTCAACCTTCCTGCTGCTGCCACCCTTTAGTACAGTTTCTCATGCCGTGTGACCCTGCCAAGCATAAAATAAGTTTTGTTGCTATTGCATATTGCTACTGTTATAAATTATAATGTAAATATCTGTTATGCAACCCCTCTGACTCCCAAGGGGCCACAACCCACAGGTTGAGAACCACCAGGTTAGACAGATTTCTAGGCATCGTGGCCTGCATGAGACCCCATCTCTAAAGAGAAAAGAAAATGAAAAGTACAGCAAACACTCAATACTTCCTACGTAACAGACATTGTTCTAGGGGCCACACAATCCTCAACAATCCACTGAAGTATTAAAAATTATCCAACCTGTCTTTCAGATGAGACTGAACCCAAAGGTTAAGTAGCTCTCCAGAAGCCATGATGCTATCAACGGGCTCACCTCAGTCAAACTCGAACAGAGTGTCTCCAGCCTTGCTTGCCTATGCTGCAGGAAACAGGAGGCGTACCATCGAATTCTGAGCTGTAGCACAGGCACACAGTAACGATTAACTACTAAATTCTTTGTAGCCAAAAGCACTGGCCGCTCATTGGCTAGTATCCCTTTCAGCCCGATGCCCAGGTAGCAACTCAGAGGTAATCGCTAAGTGTTCTCTCTCTCTCTCTCTCTCTCTCTCTCTCTCTCTCTCTCTCTCTCTCTCTCTCCATGTTCCTGAGTTTTGCTGATGGTTTCAGTTTTTAGTAAATTGGTCTAGGATTCAGTCATTTCTCAATACATTTAATACTTCCATCCTAATCTAAGACATCATTTGTTTACCTGAATTTTAGCAAAATATGCCTAGATTCCTGGTTCTACTCTTGATCAACTATAGATTATTCTAGAATGTTTTATCTTAAGATTTTAAAAAAGGAGCCCACCCCACACTCACTGAAACTCCTAAACTCATCCTTCCCTCATGCCCTCTCAGAGCCCAGTGTTACTAATCCTCTGTCCCCACCCCCTTCCTACCAGCACATGCCACCCCAGCTTCACTGAGCCTGCCTGTCCTTATGTGAGACAATCTTGCTGTCCTTTAGAGCCTCTGCATCGGCTCCTCCCTCACTTCCCTCTACTGACAGTGCTTCCCTAGAGGGAGCTGTGGCTAGCATCCTGTTGTGGTCTGAATGTGAGAGTCCCATTGGCATGTGTGTCTGAACATTTCAATGTGAGAGTCCCATTGGCATGTGTGTCTGAACATTTGAATGTGAGAGTCCCATTGGCGTGTGTGTCTGAACATTTGGTCCCCAGCTGATGGTGCTTCGTGTGGGGGCAGGAAGGGGGGGTGTGGAACCTTTATGAGGAAGTAGACCACTGTGGAAGTTCCTTGACACTTCACAGTCCGGCCGCACTTCCTTCGACTTCCTGCTTTCCCGGTGCAGATGCCATGTGATCAGCTAGCCTCCTGCATCGGCACCCATGTCTGCTCTGCCTCCCACTCTGTCTTCCCTACCACCGTGGACTCAAACCCTCTGGAGCTAAGATTCAAAATAAACCGTTTCTTCCTTAAGCTGCTTTCATTGGGGTATTTTATCACAGCCACTGGAAAGCAGCTAAGACTCATCTCCACTGAGAATAACTCCCCCATTCTCTTGTCCCACTCAGCCGCCATCACTGTCTTATTTCTGTTTAGAGAACATGTCTTCATCCGAGAGGCTACCGGGCAATGTGTTTCCTCATTTATGTTCTTGCTCACCTGTAAAATAAAATCAGGTGGGAGGCATAGCAGCGTACGCCTACAATCCCAACACTTGGGAGGCTGAGGCAGAAGAATTGTTAGAAGCTAAAAACCAGCTGGGGTTGTAGTGTGGGTTCCAGGACAGCCTGAACTACCAAACGAGAGTCTATGAAAACAAACAAAACTGCAGCAAAAGCAAAGAACAAGACAGTGCCCTGGTCAGATGGTGCAGTGCCTGGAAGCACAAGGCTGATGGCCTGAGTTTAGTCCCTGTCACCTACTGTCTTAGAGTTACTGTTGTTGCAATGAGACACAACAGGAGAGTGCTGACTCCTGAGCTGTCCTGTGACTTCCACATGCATCCCATTTCAGGCACATGCATGTCTGTACACACACACACACACACACACACACACCACAAACACACACACACACACCACACAAACAAGCATCATACATACGTACCCTATACATTAAAAATATTTTTAAATTATTTGTAAGAAGGGAAGAAGAAGAAAAGAAGCCACTCTTCCAGGACATCTTTAGATATGTGAGAATCTCTCATATGCCAGAAAGGAACCACTTCTGAGGTGATACCAGGGCAAAAAGGGAAAAGCTACGAAAGCAAGGACCCCTGGAGGGGGAGGCAGGATACAACACAAAGAGATGTAGCACACAGGCGGGAGGCAATGAGAGCCTCTGAATGCAGCTGTAAAATACATGAAAGGTGCTTAGAGGGACTGTGGGACGCACAGCAACCACACAGCAATCTTCACAGGACATAAAACTACTGGAACCCAAAGAATAGAAAACAGAGTTTGAAAGCAAACATCAAAACCCTGACCCATACAAAGTACATCCACTGGAACTAGATCGAGTGTGGGAAATACCTTCCTTCATACAGGAAGTTTAAAGCCAACAACTGTGTTGCCAGAGGACAGCAAAGACAGAGTTTTGTAATTATCTAACACAGAGGGAACAGCATGAAGAGAGCGCTGGCACAGGTTTAATGGAAAATCTGGAGACAATATAGGAAAGAGGAGGTGATTTTTTTTGAAGAGGTTGTGGGTGAGATTGTTTTAGAATTGAGAGTAAAAATTGTTGGGGCTGGAGAGATGGCTCAGCCATTAAAGGCTGGGCTCATAACCAACATGTCAAGAATATACAAATGGTTCTGGGGTGGTAAAATGTATCAATGTCAAAGGGAATCTTCTGTGCAGACGGTTTATTCATATCGAAAAATGTCAGAATAATTAAGTATCTTCTGTCATAGGAAATATTTTATATGGAGATCATTTATAATTAGAAATAAACATAAGACAAAATTACTTATTAGAAAAGTAAACTGAGGCAAGATAAACTGAACGAGCAGAAAGATGGCCATGACGTGAGAAGGCTCCCCTTGCCCTGGTGCCTGGTACAAATTCTCGGCAGCCATGAAGCAAGACTCTCACCAAATTAAGAACTGCTTCTGACCCCCCCCCCCCCGAGCCATAAACCTGTGGTTTTCTAGGAATCTCTCTAGAAACACCATTTATTTACAAGGGCCCAAACGAAACTCCTTGTGCACTTTCCCACCCCACCCCCAACCCCGGCTCCCAGGTTGAGGTTATTCGAGGTTTGTGTGACGCTCATCCACACAAGGCTTCAGTCTCCACTAACATGAACAAGAAGGGGAGGCAGACAGGGTCTTCAGCAATGTTTCCAGATCTGACTTAAAAGCCAACAAATGCTGTCGCCTATGGCTAACGTTACGACAATCAGCTGTGGCTCTTCTGAGGAGCCCACGTCTAAGCTGACATTTGCCTTACTCTCTGCAAACCCATCTTAGAAAAGGCAACGCCCATGCTACCAATACTGCTTCTATCCTTTCTAAGTTCCTTCTTTCTGTAAAACTGTAATGCCACTTCACACTGGCCAGCCCGGGGATTCTTTCCTGTGTTGAAGCCAGGAATCCAGATAAGCCTAAGTCAGGATCCTTTAAAGATTAAGGGAGCCCTAGGCTTCTGAATCTGATAACTTGAAACTGACAGAAACTGCTTCTAGATTTTCTTTATTTACCTAAATCACTACTAAAGGATATATTTGAGTAAGAAGAAAATTAAAACCAGTAAGAAAGAAGAATGGAAGGCAGAAAAACAATAGAAAAGGAATTTGAAAGCATAGTGATAAATCTAAGAACCAGTTGGAACAGTCTAAGAACTAACTGGAAAAATTAAAATTCAGGGTGTTTTAAAACAAAGGAGAAAGCAATTAAGAAAAACAACTTTGGAGTTTGTATGTTGCCTAGACGCTAAGGTTAAGCTATTATAATGTCATAGGAGAGACATTTGAAAGACAACATATTAAAAGGTATCCCCCCAAATAGCAGAAGTTCTCAAGAAGGAAACAGTAAAGTATAGACCAAAAAGGAGACGTGGAGTTATTAGAATATATGAAGCATTTTGACAAACCTGTAGAAGCCACTGGCCCCAACACAAATGGTTGACAGTTAGGAGCATGAAATTCACAGTTGAAGATAAATAATATAAGTGGCTAGTAGGTACAGGACAGGCTACGTTCCTTGGAGTTAAGAGGGAAATGTGTAATAACACACCAGGCTCTAGGATCATCTATGCTAGGATCATCATGCAAGAGACTCTCCTGAGCCCAGCGTGCCCTGAAGAAACACAAACCAGCTCCAGGCAGAGAGCTCAGGAGAGATGCTGGACCAGTTACCAGGTGGCTCAGCCATTCTCAGCCCAGGTGTGAGGCATGTAACCGAAAGAGATCTCAATGGCTACAACCTTGACCACCGGCTGACCAAGACCCCACACAAGACTTTGGCCAGCAGCCCAGCCCAGCCACAGAACCATAAAAAAAAAACTGTTACTTTAGCCCACTACTTTTTGAAATGGATTACTCTACAAATATAGGTCACTGGTATATACAGAAGAACTCCACGTCTGGTGTCTTGAGGTGCTAAGCTGGAGACATCCACAGATCATTGAGTGGGGACATCCCAGAGGCAGAGATAGATGCATATTGGAGCCGAGTATGTAATCATTGTTTATATGAGTGTGTTTGGCTGTTCTGGTCTAACAGCCCCCGGAAATGCAAACCCAGTACACACAGCCCTGGACCTAAGGAACTCAGTGTGTTAGGAGTGAAGCACGTGGACCTGACATAATACGATACAGGTGGATGAAAGAGGGTAGGACTGAGGCATCTCAATGCTTTACAGGGAGAGCTGGTGGGAATTCTGAAATTCTACTTTCATGTTGTAGTTGCCCCAGTAAAACACGAGTGGTGTCAAACACAGGCTCTCCCAGGGGAAATAAAGACCCAGGTGATGGAGATCGGGAGGGGAAGTTACAAGGTCTTGACTTGAAATCATGGACTAGGCAAACTGCAAAAGCACCCTGGCAGAAGCACAATTGGGTAATTTGTGTATTAATCTCAGAAAGACACAGCTAAGACGCTACAGCAATGGTCCTCAACCTTCCTAATACTGAGACCTTTGAATACAGTTCCTCATGTTATGGTGACCCCCAACCATAAAATTATTTTCTATGTTACTTCTTAACTGTAATTGTGTTACTGTTCTGAATCATAATATAAATGTTGGTGTTTTCTGATGGTCTTAAGTGACCTCTGTGCAAGGATCATTGGACCCCCAAAGGGGTCATAACCCACAGGTTGAGAACCACTGATTTATATATTTCTTCAAACATGATTCCAACAATATAAATGAGAACAGGATGCAAAGTACAACATGCAAATGCATTCATTTGGTATTTTTCGAAGGTCACATTTTGTCCTAGCACACAGTCGCACACAGGTTAGTGCCTGTACAGAAGAGAGGGCACGGTTGTGCTTCGGATCCTCTGGCTCCACACTAGCCTATAGAGAACACCCACCCCTCTCGTCTTACGGATGCTAACCCTGAAACTGTGAAGAATTCTGCTCTCTGAGCCCTATTAGGAAAGCAGCAGAATTTGGATTCAAATTCTTTCCTTCTCTTTTCAGGATCACCCCTGCCTTCTGGAAGGTTCTGCAGAGATGTGAAAAGCCCCTGGAAAGTTGAGGGTGCAGCTGGGAAGTGGGAGCTGGGAGGTTCCAAGTCCCCTTTGATGGAAGGGTTTTGAACTAAGTCTTGTGGAACGTGTAAGTTTGTTGTAGGAGTAGCTCTGGCCAGGGTGTGCATGTCTAACAGCATCCAGGTGACGCTCATGTGGTCTTAGAGACCATACTTTGACCATCACGATTCTAATTTACTGAGCTGTCCCTCCACCATTAAAACACATGTAACCCATAGAAGTAACCCGAGTCCCATCTATAGCCCTGTGTCAGAGAAAACCATGGATGGGGAAGGGCCTGTGATGTCCACATACAGCAGGTCACAGTGGGTTCAGTAGGAGTAAAGTAGGTAGACAAGAAGGACCTTTGTCCTTGTTGGTGACAGAGTCTCTGCACTGGAGATAATTTTCTACCCTTACAGAACAATTGGCACCATCTGGCAACAGTTAGGAAGGGAGATAGGCAAAGGACGATGCTAAAACTCTTCAGGACAGTCGCACAGGACGGTGTCCTGCAACCAAGCATCGCTGTGAGCAAATGTCAAAGACTGAAAAATGATTCAGGCTGAGAAACCTGAGCATCCTGAGCATAATGGCTTCCTCCAGAGGACAGTGTGTGTGTGCTTGGGATGGAAAGAGATCTGTGTTAGGGAACTGGCTCAGCCAATCACAGGGCTAGCAGGTCCCAAATTTCCCAATCAGAAATGGCAACTGGAACTGAAGTTCAGCCTCCACTGCGGAGGCCATCTGCATGGAGGATTTCTTTCTCTTTGGGGGAACCTCTGGCTTTTTCTTAGAGTTTCACTGGCTGACTCTGCCACCATCTCCTGAGGTAAATAGTAATCACTTCTGAAAATTATCACGACGATCATCCAATTCTCAGAAAATCAGTGAGGCAGAATTTACACTTGTTTAAAGATGAGGAAATAAAACACAAAGACATCAGAGACTCCGCGCTAGGTGCGAGTTTCGGGACACTTGCTATCTGCGTGTTGACTTACCGTGCGCAGGCACAATGTGGAAACAGTCTTGCTCTTTTCTCTCTTCCCACCCAACTGCGTAGGTCACTGTGGTCTTTATCAGTTTATCTCACAAGCCAGATGCTGAGGTACAGAGTTGCAAGAACCCAGAACTAGATAAAGAGCTTACTTACATCCCGGATGTGGACTGAGGCGGCCTGGCTCCTGGCTCCTGGCTCCGTGTCCTAACCTGTGGTCCTCACTCTGGAGCCAATTTCCCTCCCACCAGACACCTGGCCCCTCCCCGGAAGCATGATTTGACTGATCTGCAAGGTCTGGAGGATGGATTGGTTTTAACCCAAAAGGTTTAGGTAGAGCTTTGATTGGGAACAAATAGGTGTTGCTTGGTTTTACCGACCAGGAATCAGCCTGCCACAGCCTGGAAGGCCAATCTAACGCTCCTGTCCGCTTTGCTAATTGAAGTTTTTAATAGATCACAGCCTTCCCTGATCATGAGTGAACCATCAACAGTTGTGATTACATCACAGCAGCACGCTTGAGCGGCTGTGGCACTAAATTGCTCATTATATGGATCTTTCCAGAAACATAGCCAACGTGTCAGCCTCATCAGCGTGGTCAGGAAGCTTTGAGAAGCATAGACTCCAGCCTCCTCCAGAATCTGCAGTGTAACCAAGCCCCAGGTGGCCTACATCCATGCCAAGGCTTGGGGAGTCATGCCCTGTGCCCATCTGGCTACTGCCGCCCTCTCTAGCCTCAGGGTTTATTTTTATTACAGTATTTGTTTATTGTGTGCATGTATGTGTGGGGACACATCATGACATGCATGTAGATGTCAGAGGACAGCTTTCAGAGGTTGGTTCTAGCCTTCCACTGTGTGGGTTTCAGGTAACTGAATTCAGGTCATCGATCGTGGTGACAAGTGCCTTTTCTCTCCCAATTCTCTCACTAACCGCGTGCAGTCAATTTTATCCCTTTCCTCGCTCCTGGTTGGCTCTTCTTCAGTAAGTAAGGTCCTCTGTCTGAGCTGGACCTCCTAGTGTTTTATCATTTTCCCTCAAAGCAACGTTCAAATTATTGACCGAACATTCATGGGAGTAATTTTCTCTTTGACGTCTGTCCCTCTGTGGAATTGGAAGCCTCATGGGTTTGGGGTGTAAAGTAGCCCTAAACCCTGTAAATCAGCTGGCATACTGATGCATGCTTAAAATCCCCGTACTCGGAGCCAGAAGCAGGGGACCAGGAGTTCAAGGTCACACTTGGCCACCCTGGGCTACGTGAGATCCCATGTCAAAAGCAAACAAAGCATAAACCTGGGATGGGGAGGTGGCTCAGGATGCTTGCCAGGAAAGCACAAGGACCCAAGTTCAAATCTCTAACATCCACATAAAAGCATCCACACCAGCACTGGGGTCGATGAAAGCAGCAGAGACCGGCAGGTCCCAGCAGCTCCCTGGCCAATCATATGGCTAACTTCATGCTCAGAAAAATAAGGCAAAGCAATAGGGGAAGACATCTTAAGTTGATCTCTGGCTTTTACATGTGCACATGTGGGCAAGTGCACTCCTAGACACACACGTGACTACATGTACAACACACATGTATATATGCATACCCATCTATAACACATAGACACATACATGCACATGCACAATACATGCATGCACATATATAAACAATACACATATGATACACACATATCCACATGTACAGCACACATGTTCAATATAGACACATGTATGACACATGTACAACACATGTGCTCAAACATGTATAGAACACATTCATACATGTACAACATACATAGATGCATGTGCACAACACACACACATAGAAGTGGAAACCATACTGACTTAATAGCAAGTAGGAAGCAACCCAAAGAAGAAAGTTAATAAATGAGTTATTAGTTATAATAATAAGTTATTAGGAAGCTCTTAGATGAAGTGGGGACGGCGCCTGGGAGGCCTGGACTGATGAGCAGGAGGCTTTAATTCCCTCCCTTTGCATTCTAGGGCGAAAATGTACTACTCAATCACACAGAAATCTTCAAGGGCTTTGGAAAACCTCTGCAGAGCAAGGATCCAATTTCAGCAGCTGTTCACTAAGTGAAACAGCCATCTATATCAGGAATTTAATTAGAAAGCCCAGAATGTGATCCCGCCTGAGAAAGTTACATTGCAGGCAGCTGCTTTGCCCCAAGAGACCAAAGGAAAGCTGGCTGCACTCTCTGCTCCTCTCCCTCTTGATGAGAGCTCTCTCTGATTGAGTCTGTTCAAAGTGCCCTTGTGGGAACCACTCTTGAATGGCTAACGTATTGTATGGAGATTAAGTACCCGAACTGCTCCTGGCAATTGGTCTGTAGTGTCTTTCAAAACAGGACAGAAATCAGATGGCTTAGGCTGGCTGCCCTCAGGTCCCTGCACCACAATTACCCATGGAGAGCTCACACTGATGACTTTTACTTAGAAAGAAACAAGCTTCAAGAAGATACGAGGAGAGGAGATGGGGCAGGTGGTGAAGTGCTCGCCACAGAAACACGAGGACCTGCGTTCTGACCAGGTCCAGCGCCCATGGGGGAAAAGCTGGACTCCTCGGTGTATGTCTAAAGTCTCAGTACTGGGCAGGTGGAGATAGGAGGAGTCCTGCAGCTCCATGGCCAGTCAGGCTAGCCAAACTGCTGAGAGCTAGGTTCAACGAGGGACTCTGTTATAAAATAACTAACTAAATAAATAAGGGAAAAGCCACTGAGGAAGACATTCCAGTGTGGACACCTATCCCCCAAACATGCACACACACACACACACACACACATACAGAGAGAGAGAGAGAGAGAGAGAGAGAGAGGTAGATACAGAGACAGAGACAGAGACAGAATCAGAGAGACACAGAGAGAACTTGTCTGGAAAGTAATTGGACCAATATTGCTGTCATGGGTAGGTGCCTAAACAGAGGGTTCTCTAGCCAGTATTCTAGGTGCGTTTTAGTGAGCCCTCTCTCCTGCTGATAAAGGAGGTGAGTGAGGCTTAGAGGAACTCCTGGAAGACTGTGAAGCAGATCACAGAGAGCCTAGATGCCCGCCTCACCTAACTCCCAGAGGCTCACCCTTCCCCATCTGTAAAATGAAATCAGCGTTTGCTCACACCTCATCCCATCACCTACCACGCAGTCTCTCATTCAAGTGGTCTTTTTTTTAATTATTGATTATTTGGAAATCTCACATCACGTGCCCCGATCACACTCATCTCCCAGTCTTACTATCTTCACCCCCTTCCCCCATGACCTTCCCCAAACCCCCCCAAAAAGAAAAAACTAAACAAGTCTATTCTGTGTGGTCTAAATGCTCACTGGAGCATGGTTAAATTCCTAATGGCCACCTCCCCATGGGAGAATGAGTCTTTCTCCCCTTGTATCTGCCCCGGAAGCCATCAGCTGAGGAGAGCCATGTGGGTGGAGCAGGGTGGGGCTAGTTCTCTGGCATCCACAACACTGCCTACTTCGGTGCTCTGGATGGGTGAGGGGCAGGGCCGGCTCTCCCATGCTCTTGGCATTGTGCATGTACTAATAGCAGGCAGCATGCGAGGTAGAAGATACCCAATGAAAGAAACCAGGAGGGCTCTGTATACAGAGAAGGGGTTCCTCTGACACCCCACAGCTAACCCGTTCCAAATGGCGGTCCCCAACTAAGCCCGTGTCATCATCACTTCTAGGTGGATTAGTACAGTAGTATGCACACACACACCATCAAATCTACACACAATAATCAATTTTTTGAAGATTATGAATCAGGTCAATTAGTGCTATGTGAAAAGTCCCTGGTGACTTTCCATCATTCTCAGACTAAAGGGCAGTTCCGGAAGGCTCTTGAGGGTCTGCACAGTACAGGCCACATGGTCCTGACCTCATCTGCTGGGCTTTTCCTTCCACCCATCCACTGCAGCCACGCTGGCCCCCCTGGTCCCTGAGCATGCGAGTGTGTAGTGGGTAAGAGGTCTTGTCACACAGATAAGCACTGGAAAAGCCAGGAAAGTTAAACATACATGCATGTTTGCCTGTCTTCTACCCAGAACTTCGGGGGGTGGGGGAGAGCATGTAGTTTACAACCTGGTGATCTTTTGCTATGTACAGGGCCTGGCTTCACTAAAATCCTCCAGAATATGATGTTTGTTCATCCCAGACTTTGCCCTACTAAAACTTGAGTGTTGCTTCTCAGTCCATAAAACCCATCCTTATGAGAGAAGTCACTTGTACTTTACAACCACCTAGGTGGCTTCCATGTTATCTTAGAGCCAGGCCAATCCTGACTCCCACAGGCATTGTGTTTACCTCAGTCATTCTCCCTAGACCCTCAGGTTGAGCATTGTTTTTGAGTCAACAGAACCCATCTTTATGGAAGAAGCCATATGTACTTTGTAAAGGGTTTCAATGTAAACATGTCTTAATTGATATCAGGTGACTTTTCCCCCCAGAATTGTGCTGTGCTTAAATATGAGTAAAATTAATCACCAAGTGTCAGACCCCAGAAGTTTGACCCAGCACTGGTTAACTAAGTTGGGCTGAACTGAGTTTCATTTCCCTGAAACTGAATCATCTCCCTGCTTGAGGGGGCCCCCAGAATAATGAACCTGGATATGGCCCCAGAGCTTCATTTCCTCACACATTCAGTCAAAGATGTTGAGATACTGACACCTAGGGACCTTGATCTCTGCTCAAATGTTGCCTTCCCAGAGTCTTTCCTGTCCATTTAGAGTCACCTCGCCAAGCCACATAAGTCAGCTACCAGTCCCTTAATCTAACCTTTACCTAAGGTGGTTAATTCCACTTGAAAGCTAGTCCTGGACTTTGTTATTGTTTGTTTCTTATCTGGAAGTAGGACTCTGTCCATATCATTTTTAATCATCTATGATAGACTTTGGACATAAAAGGATGCCGAATCAATGTTTATTGTTGCTCTATACTGTGATGATGTACGTCTTGACACACTAAGAATTACTTATTTCAGGGAGATCAGGGAAGGCTTGCTTGGAGGGGAACACAATACTAAAAGAATGGGTTGGGTTTACCAGGCCAAGAGGAGTGTGGTGTTGGCTGGGGGCCAGGGATTGCTCAAAGGCTCTGAAGTGGGAAGGAAAACAGTGTAGTGAAGAAATTAGAAGATGAGCTATGGAGATGACTCAGTTGGTCAAGTACTTCCATGTGAGCATTAGGAGCTGAGCTCAATCTTCAGAGACCTCGAAAAAAATAATAAAACAAACAAGCAAAAGACCTGGGTACGGTAGCCTGAACTTAATAATTGCAGGGCTAGAGATGGGCAGATCCCCGGGGCTTACTGGCCAGCCAACTTACCAAGTTGTAAGCCAATGAGAGATGATTTAATAGAAAAACAAAGAAGGATGAGTATTGTGTTTTATAAAAGAAAGGAAAGGAGCCAAGGATATGTTTGGTGAACAGCTGCTGAAAAATACTAAAGGCTGTCCTCTAGACACATGCATCCACTCAGTACAGCTGGACACACACACACACACACACACACACACACACACACACGGGGATGGGGGTATCAAAGGACATCTACACAAGCAGAGCATAGAGAAAACTGCTAGGGAATTTTATTGCTGTGATGAAACACCAGGACCAAAAACAACTTGGGGAAGAAAGGATTTGCTTTGCCTCCCAGTGTCCATCACTGACAGAAGTCAGGGCAGGAACCTGGAGGCAGGAACTGATGCAGAGGCCATGGAGGGGTGCTGCTTACTGGCTTGCTCCAACAGCTTGCTCAGCCTTTCTTATGACTCCCCAGGACAACTAGTTCAGCAGTGGCACAAAGAGCTGCCTCACCCACCCACATATCAATCATCAAATCAAGAGAATGTACCTCTGTCATGCCTACAGGCCAGTCTGGCGGGGGCATTTTCTCATCCAAGGTCCTTTCTTTGAAAATGACTCTACTTGTGTTAAGTTGACATAAAATTAGCCAACACGGCCCTGAATGAAGTGACCAGAGTGCTCACAGCTGCTTGGGAGCCATTCATGCTTTGTAAAGTCTTTATTTCCAGATTATGAACAGATTTTAACCGGGAAAGTTAGGGAAAGAACCAATCATTTTTATTTACCAAAGAAAATCCGAAAAGATTTATTAAGTCCCTGCTTTAAGCCACACAATAAAATGAGACAAGATTCCTGGAAATATTAACTGGAATATATTCCCATGGTAGAGACTCAAGCACACACTAAACAAGTGAACTGGATCTATCACTGAACTGCATCCCAAGCCCTGAGCTGCTGAGCTCTGTGACTTCTCGCCCATCACCAGCCACTTTGGAGCTTTATGTCCAGACTGCATTGATCATTCTTTCCCCTCCCCCCATCTCGTCTTCTAAAGAACAACAAACAAGGAAACAAACAAACAAATAGCAAAAGCCTCACTTATTGAAAACTTCCCCTACCATGAAAGAAGGATGCCTGAACTGTTATTCTGCTCATGGGCAAATGAAACTCCAGTGTCAGCAGCAAGCTGCTAGGCTTATAAGCATTTTCCACTTCTCCCTGCACGGTGGACAAATAGTGGCCAAGGCCCATGGCTAGCTGCCTCCTGGATTCAAATCTTCCCCACTGACCAGCTACGGTCTTAAGAACAGATGTTCCTTGAGACCCTTATATACGTGTCATAAATCATCAGTTGACCTAGTTTTCTTTACTTGGGAGTGAGGGATAATACTGGACCATGTAGTGCTTTGGAGCATACAGTGCTCTGCGATCACTGTCAGCAAACTCCATGGGTAGAAGACTTGAAGATCTCCTTTCTGAAGACCTGAAGACCCAGCTCCTTCTCCTAGGGGTGGTCCTAGCCATCCCTTCTCACTGAACCTCTACATCTCAGCAAACTGTCTTTTCCCAGGCAGTTCAGCAGGTATCAGGGTGGGGACATCACAGATACCTTCTGGTGGATCCAGTGTGCTACAGAGCCAAGCCCTGCTGCTCTGGCTGACTGCGGTGACAGCAACAGAGGCTACATCCACAGCAGCTTTCTCCATAAAAAAAAGAAAAAATAGAAAGACCAGAGAGCTGGGGAAATGGTTTTGTGCATAAAATGCTTGCTATGCAGACAGGAGTGGCTTTAGACACCATGTAAAAGCTGAACAGGCAATAGCATGCTTGCAATCCCAGAACTAAGGAAACAGAAACAAGGAATTCCTGGTAGTTATCAGCCAAAACTAACTCAATAAATCTACAGGAGAACAACTGAGAACTTTCAATCCCAACTTCAGGCCTCCACACACATGTATGCACATACATTCGTGTGTCTGCATGCATGCAAGCACACATACATGTGCATAGCATACACAACACACACACATGCAAAGAAGAGAAACAGAATAGTGGGAAAGCCTGTTGGGTCACCAAAGAAGAAGTAAGTTAGCAGATACTTGAAAATCTATAGGTCTGGGGAGCGAGGGAGCAACTATTTAAAGTATTCTGCACCATGGAATAAATACTTATGGATTTTATCTAGTCTGGTCTATCAGGGGAAACTGCTCTGAGAACCTAATATAAATGTCATTAGTCATTAATTTACCTATATTCCTTATGGTGACCATTCATTACAAGAGATTGTGTGTCCCATAATCATTAGATTTTTGGTGGGGTTGGGGGTTGCAAAGTTTGTGGCACCCCTGGTTCTACCATCTTGAAGGCAGTCTAGTTACAGATCCTAAGGTAAGTGCACTAAGGCAGTAACTTGACAAATATAACTAAAAGCCCTTAAATCCTGACACCTCCCTGGGGGCTAGTATCTCGGTTTCTGCCTCAGTTGCATTCTTAACTTGGCCGTCCACAACACACATCTGAGTTTGTTTTTGCTTTCTTCACCAAGTGGTAGCAGCCTGGGAATTCATTTACTGTGCATCCCCAGGCAGCTAAATCACCTGCAAACGTGCTGAACACTGTCGGAGCACCCTGGCAACAGTCCCCGGGAGACCCAACAATTAGATGCCTAATGGCCCTGCTTCGGGATGGTGGCAGTAATCAGGGAGAAGGGAGAAAGCCAAACAGCCACCTCAGTGGGGAGAGGTTTATTAAGGCAAAAACTCTTAGAGAGAGCTCCATTTCTGCTCTGATCCAGGGAATGCAGGGGCTGTCAGCTGGGAGGTAGGATCATTTGGAGGAAACGGTGGAAGAGCTATGGCAGGACTTGCTATTCCAAAAGCCCATGCTAGGGTTGGAAAGCTATCAAAAAAGCCAGGTGCATTAGCTGGATTACCAATGCCTTTCTGCCTCTGGGCTTCACCCAACCGTACTATACCAATATGGGCCTTCAGCTTCCACCTCCTAGAACATGGCCTTGCCCATCTCAAAGGGTCACAGGGTCAACTTAAGCATCTTTCTGTCTTGGTGAGTCCAAAGTAAGTATTCCTGAGCCCCAGCTATGTGCATGCCAGAGACCCCCAAACCCTCACTCTTTGTAGCTTGGGTATTGTTCCCATTATCCTATTATCAATGGATAATGGTTCAAAGAGTGTCTGTGAGTTGCCAGTGGTTCTCAGCTAGTAAAGAACCTGATGTTAGCTCATTTATTCATCTGCAGATATTAGTAGAGCATCTACTGAGTGACCAGAGCTGAGGCTGGCCTGGAGAACACATGTACTCATGCGCACACACACACACACACACACACACACA
>NC_034599.1:98994186-99014561 GCF_900095145.1 Mus pahari
AGAGAGAGAGAGAGAGAGAGAGAGAGAGAGAGAGAGAGAGAGAGAGAGAGCAAAGCAACCAGTTTACTGCAGAGCCATCTGATTAATGAAATGGCATGGTACCTATTCCCAGTAGATATAATCCAATAATGCTTCTCTTAGGAATGGATGTTGATGGTACTTATGCTAACTTAGAGGATGATGGGATTTATTTGGTTTGCACTTCCAGGTCATAGTTTACTGAAGGAAGTCAGGGCCAGCATTGAAGCACGAACTATGGGGAAACACTGCTTCCCAGTTTGGTCAATGACTTATACTCAGATAGCTTCCTTATATAGCCCAAGCTCCTGCCCCCCCCCCCCCCCCCCGCCGCCCACCATGCCTAGGGATTGGTTATACCTCCAGTGGGTCCTTCCAGATCAACCGCACATCAAGATAAACAATCACAGAGTTGGCCTAAGGCCAATCCTATTGAGGCAATTCTTTGGCTTAGGTTACTATAGATTCTGTTGACATTGACAATAAAAACCAACCCGGACAACGGGTTATTTGGGAAGTGACTCCTAAAAGCATGAAGTGAAGAAGAAAACGGAGGAGGGAAGGAAACCAACATTAAATATAGGTGATCTGCCACCGTGTGTACTTGGAACCCTTTGCCCTTGATCCCCTCAGCAAAATGGATAGGTCAGAAAGACCCAGGGAGTCATTCACAAAGATGGGGTATTCCCTTACCAACTTTAACCTGATATTAGGTACAGCATCACTCCCAGGATTGTTAGCTCACCAACCTGCCCCATGTGAGTCAGGTAGACACCCAAGGCAGAGAAAACTCTCAGGCAGAACCGCAGCGCTCTAAGTAAGAAGCCTGCAGAATGCACTGGATGCAAATGAAGAGAACACACCCAGGACCCTAACATCCTCTGCCAGCCAGCGTAACAAGGCTGAACCCCGAGATATGGATGCTGCTTTAAAGCCTGACATTGTGACATTCTAAATACCAACTGCCCCCCAGAAAATACAGAGGTAAATGGACTGTGCGCTCACCTATACAAGCTAGCTTGAGGTGAGGTAGGAGTATCCAAAGGATGTTTGTGGACCATTTGATGTTCCGTGTGACTTTTTTTTTTTCCTCACCGAACAATAACCAAACATGATGATGTCTATGAACTTGAAAGTTCAGCTGTGTTAGGACTCACACAATGGAGACGCTGGGTCAGAAATTCTTGCCAAACATTAATCAAGTTGTTTTTTTAAGGACCCAGTGAATGATTAGCTTATGATTTTTCAAGCCAACACAAATGCCTTTGTCAACGAATCCTGGCAAAACTCTCAAGTTTAGAGTGCATAGAGTACACACAAGTCATCAGCACACATGAAAGTCAACACAGATCCTTAACTATAAATGCTTAAATAGTTGCATGTACATTTCACACCTAGTGAGCCCAACAATTTTGAAGTCCAATTACATACATTAAGTTCATTTTTAATGCTCTCTTTTTCTTCTCTTTCTTCTACCATTCGTACACTTGGAGAAAAACTTTTCTTGCCAAAAGTAAAGCAGACCACTTCTGTAGGTTTGTTATTTGGAACCATAAAAAGTACTTAATTCTTAGCATTATCTCCGCTCATCAAGATCACCTAAAGGTGAGGCTCAGAGTCACAATCATAGGTTGGCAGCATCTTGCTTTGGCGAGACCAACCTTCAGCATGAATGGTGAGGGTTTACGTTTTTCTTTATCCTGCTAAGAGCTTGAATGTTTATAGATTTTTCCCTGAGACTGTACAGCTTAAGGATTTTCAGAACATCATGAAGTTTTGCACATTCCTGAATTTTCTAAGAGCATCTGCCCCAGCTTTCAGAGACACGTACTCCAGCCAGAGTTTTGAAATCCTAACAGCCATTTATATGCGAACTATTTGAGTACCTACTAAGTGACAAGGAACCGTGGGAAGCATTAAGGATAAAAAAAAGCATGGGATGCATTTTCCTTTGGCTTAGGGTTTGTACTGGCTAGGCGGTATCTTTTTCTGCCCTTGAATATCTTTTCCAAATTCTCCTGCCAGGGCTGTGAGCTCACTCCAAGACCAGAGTTAGCAGGAGGGTAAGAAACCAGCAGAGTGTCTGAGGGAAAGACTATTATTTCCTTACTAGGTGTGCCTTTTAAATAGCCACCATGTAGCAAAGGGCCTCTGTATCTTCACTCTCTTCCCCTTGAGAAGCTTGGGGTTGCTGTGGAAGACTGATTTAAATTTTGAAAATGTAGGTGTACATTATGGATTTAAAAAAATAAAAAGTACTCTGACATTTTGCACCTCAATAGATATTCTGAATGCTGCTGCTATACTTCATATTTGGAGAAGAATTTTATTCTATCTATCTATCTATCTATCTATCTATCTATCTATCTATCTATCTATTCATTCATTTATTCACTCATTCAGACAGTGTCCCATGTAGCCCTAGCTGGCCTCAAACTCATATGTAGTTGAGGTTAGCCTGGAACTCCAGATCCTCCTGCCTCTGCCTTCCAAGGGAAGGGATCTCAGGTGTTCATCACCACACCAAGGCAGTTCTACATTTTAACAGTCATTCTCTTCTGTCCTTGACAGTCAGAGGAGGGGCTGGGGAAATGGCTTAGAAGCTAAAGTGTTTGCAGAGCTAGCATGAAGATGTGAGTTGGCATCCGCAGCCTCTGCATAAAGAGTCAGGTACTATAGAGCACATGACTGTAGTCTCAGAGCTGGAGAGGCAGAGATGGGGGTGGGGGTGGGGGTGGGGGTCCTTGAGGCTCGCCGGTCAGTCTAGCTGAATGGGAGAGCTCAGGTTTGCTGGGGGACTTGTCTCAAAACTAGACAGAGAGGGCAGTTGAGGGAGCCACCTGACATCCACCTACACACAATAGTGGTGGGGATGGTAGGGGGAGGGGATGGGGCGTGGGGATGTGGACTAGAAAGATATTTTCAGCACCACAAAACCATGATCCACAGAGTGAAAAACAATAAATATGCTTTATCGTTTTACTTTCTGTGCTTCATTTAAGTCTGTGCACCACACGTGTGCCTGGTGCCAACAGAGACAAGGAGAGGTTTACAGATGGTTGTGCACTGCCATGTGGGGGCTGAGAACCATACCCAGGTCCCTTGCTAGAGCCGCCAGTGGTCTTAAGCATTGGGTCACCTCTCCAGCCCCTTTAGCATGATTTTTAAAGTCACCTACCTATGGGGAGAATTTGATTTCTCTGGGAAAGTCTCCTCAAACCATAAAGTTTAAGATATGAGGACTTGTGAGTCCAATACAGATCACCCCTCCTCCACCCTCCCACCTCCCTCCTGGCAGCATCTCTTCCAGGATGGCTGCATGCCTGGGTGACAGGCCTTTTCTTAAGTGATCTTTATGAATGGGAACACTTCCAGGAAAAAGCGAGAGGTTGCACTAGCGAATTTCTGCTCATCATGGGTTACACTCCACGGAAACAAGTTGTTCACTGGGCTGGCAACACTGCAGATCATTGAGTTTAACACTGACTGAGTTGTCCCAACCGAACAGTAGTGTCTGCCTCATGCCTCTCCTGCTGCTCCCCTGCGGGAGAGCGCCCTGGTGCTTAGAGTTTCCCCAAGGCTGTTGCACACAGGACAGATGAGGAAAGCAAGACTCTAAGAGGTCAAGGTCAGAGTTCATCAGGCTCATCTGTCACTCAAAACCAGGCCTGTTGGAGGGAAACTTAGAGGCCACTCCCTACTGTAAAAAAAAAAAAAACAAAAACCAACAGTCACAGCAAGCAGAGAAGTCAAGAGAGGCCCAGGGATTTGGGTTAGTAGTTACCAAACAAGCCTGGCGACCTGAGTTCCATCTCCAGGAAGACACTGTGGAAGGAGAAGACCTGGGTAAGTTGTCCTCTGACCTCCCTCTATATGCCACAGCTTCTGCGTAGCTCCCCTCCCACTCCTCCCCCATCCACATAAACACATAAAATAAATAAAATGTAATAAGAAATTAAAAAAATATTTTTTTTCAACATTCAATCAGCACAGGAAAGTCACGTTTGTATCACATATGAAAGAGTAACCAGGCTCAGAGTGGTGGTGTTTACCATTCATTCCAGCTTTCAGGAGGCAGGAGGATTTCTATGAGTGTGAGGCCAATTCAATCAATACAGTAGTGAGTTTCAGGTTGGCCAGGGCTACATGGAAAGACTCTGTTTCCAAAGGAACAAATAACAAAGACAGGTCAAATCAGCAACCACAAAGGAGAGAAAGTAAAAGCCAGGAATCTATAATGGTCATCATATTTGTTTCTGGGGACAGCCATGTGAGGGTCTGTTGCTTTCAAATGCACAACCATAAGCTCCGCCCTTAGTTACTTACCTTGGAATATAGTTAACAACATCATTTTTAGTTTTTGGGAAATTCTGAGCCAAGGCATACTTACTGAGGGCTCAACCTCCATTTTTAAGAGCTTTATATTACTGGGACGGTGTAGCACACCGAGTCTACAGATGAATGGATGCTGTGCTTGACTCCAGTCACACTTCTTGCAGCCTGGTCCTTGTTTGCTGACTTAGTTAGCTTATGCCAGTACTGTCCACACAAATACACATTCCCTGCATTAATATTGCAAACACTAAAACTTTCAAGAATCTAGACTCTCCGAAGGGATTAAGATAAGAAAATTGTACTTTACCTTTAACAGCAGTATTCTTGTAGAATTATATCACTAGAAGACTTAGCAAAACCAAAAGATTTTTCTCCTGAGGCAAAGGTTTATTCCCTAATGAATGCTTAACAAAAACTTTGTGAATATAATACAATTTGATTTTATGGCACAGCACTTAAATATACCAAACTTATGAGTGGAAAAGAACCCTCAATCCAGGTTCTCTCCTCCTTTCTTTCCTCCCTTCATCACCGTTATATTCCATTAGTATGAGTATGTGTCTGTGAGTGTGTATCTGTTTGAGTGTATGTGTGTTTATGTATGTGTGTGTGTGTGTGTCTGTGTCTGTGTCTCTATGTGTATGTGTGTGTGTATATATATATGTATCTGTCTGTGTCTGTGTCTGTGTGTGTCTATATGTGCCTCTGTGTATATGTGTGCACACACATGAGGAGGTCAGAGAACAACTTGAGGGAGCCAGTTCTCTCTTGTCTTGTGGGTCTCAGGGATAGAACTCAGGTCTCCAAGATTGGAGAAAAGTGTCTTTACCCACTGAGCCAAACCACTGGTCCCTCTCTTCATTTCTGATGTTATGAAAGAGTAGAAGGAAATGATGGTTTTTCGTTGAATGATGCAAACATCTAAGGCTTTTTATTTCAAACTGCTATTTTAGGTTTCTGGATTTTTGTGCACATGGCCCCAATTGTGAAGATACTGAACAAAAAGCATGACAGTGTAACTTCACCCTGGCGCACTTGGGATTTGGTATTAAAAGCAATACCTCAAGGCCAGTGAACTGACTCAGTGGGTAAAGTATTTGTGGCACAGACACGAGGGCCTGCACCCATGTAAACCCCTGGCACATCTGTGAGCATCTCTGTAACTCCAGCGGTGGAGAGCAGACAGCAGGACCTGCGGGCCTCACTGGAGGGTCCGTCTATCTGGAGCAGCAAACCCTAGGTTTAGAGAGAGACACCCCCCCCCAAAAGTGGAGAAAGATGGAAGAAAACACCAGACATCAGTCTCTGGCTTCCACAGGCACACGCATGCCAAATGTACCCCCATGTACAGGATTGCACACGTTTCTAAGGTAAGTTATGAAAAAAATAAACCTGTAAGTAGCCTGAGGTGACAGGTGAAAATGGTTGGCTTCTCTCTTGACCAGAAACCCGACAGACTCATAATAAGCAATAGGTGAAATCTTTATGTTCACTTTAAGAACACCCAGGAAGTTACGGAGACCATCAAAGTATATGTGAAAAGCCACCAAGTATCTGAACGATGTCACCTTAAAGAAGCAATGTGGGGGGTGTGTGTGTGAGAAAGTGGTTCAGCGGCTACGAGTGAGCACTGTTCTTCCAGAGGACACAAGTGGAGAGAAAGCTCAGTGGTTAGAGAGAACATACTGCTCCTGCAAAGGGCCAGAGTTCAGTTCCTAGCAGCCAGGGCCAGTGACTCTCAACTGTCTGACTTCAGCTCCAAAGGAGCTGACATCTTTGTAGGTACGTTCACTCATGTATACAGACACACAGAGACACACAGGTGCACACACACCATTAAAAGTTAAATAAGGGACTTAAAAATAAGAGCAAGGTGTGCCACCTTAGTAGGACAAGCCTGCAAATAGGTAGATATCCCCAGGCCCAACAATGCAGATTCAAGGTGTCTGAATGAGTGCTACACATTTAGCTGAACCTGCTTAAAACTGCACAATGTAGCTGAAAAGGAGCCGGATGTGGATTCTCTGGTCATGGAGCTTCTCCAGGTGAACCAAGTACCCATGATGCCTGACCACACTTAACAGAGCTCATAGCAGGACTGTCCCACACCTCAGCGTCCCCTGCCACAAGGAGGTAAGACTCAAAAGGAACGAACTGTAACCTACACCAGAAGAGGAGGCGGCATAGAAGGGAGAGATGCTCCAGAAGAAACTGAGGAAGCAAAAGCTTGTGCATGGGGATAAATGCAAAGAAGAAACAAAACTAAAAGTGGTACTCATCAACTCCATCCTTTAAAATGGACAGCACGTGGCTCTAGCCAGAGCTCGGCCGTTAAGAGTTTGTACTAAGCTCTCACTGGACCAAGTTGTCTCCGTAGCTCCTGCATTGAGCAACTCACAGTCACTTGTCACCCTGGCTGCAGGAGATCTTAAGCTCTCTTCTGAAGTCCCCAGGTACCAGGTACGCACACATTCTCCCAAGACACACACACACACACACACACACACAATTAAAAAATAAATAGATCTTTAAAAATTAAATTGGTACTGTGACTGTTGGACTCTATAGCAGAAAAACAAAACAAAACAAAATCCTTAAGAACCCTTAAGAACCTTCTAGTGTTCTGTCTTGAGTCTTTGGCAATCAGCAACACCACAATTTCTCAATGATACCCGGTTCTCCCTGTTCACTCCCTGGCATTCACAAAAGTCCTCTTCAAACATCTCCATACTAAAGATTTCTAAAAAGGATACACAAGAAATCCTACCACAAGAGGTCACAAAGAAACGAACCATTACTTCCTAGTTCCAGGGTTTTCCCTTCCTCCTCTGGCCTCCTCTGGTCCAAATTACTTCCAAGGTTGGTTCTGAGCCAGGCAGTCTGGGCTCCACTCACAGTAGATGTCACTGGGAATTGATTTTTTTTAAAGACACGCTTTGCCTGCCTCCCTCATGCCCTGCACCACCAACAAAACCCTGACGCTGTCTTTAATAGTTTGGTATGACACTGGGCAGGGAAACATAGATGCTGGGTACCTGCAGGCTTGCAATGGCTTTGCCTGGTTAAGT
This sequence comes from Mus pahari, assembly GCF_900095145.1. Classification (NCBI taxonomy): domain Eukaryota; kingdom Metazoa; phylum Chordata; class Mammalia; order Rodentia; family Muridae; genus Mus; species Mus pahari. Next base: position 99,001,608 of record NC_034599.1, read on the forward strand.
AGCCCTGTGTGCCTGCCACGCTCCAGGCCCCTGGATGTGGGAACACAGTATTGGGCAAGGCACCTCTCATTCCAGGAGAACCCCGAGTGTGTGGTGGGGGAACTTCCAACCCAAATCAGGGAATAACTAGCTCATACTGCTGATTCTCTAACACCCTGATGCCGAGGAGGAGGAGGAAGAGAAGGAAAAGGAGAAGGAGAAGGAGAAGGAGAAGGAGAAGGAGAAGGAGAAGGAGAAGGAGAAGGAGAAGGAGAAGGAGGAGAAGAAGGAGAAGGAGAAGGAGGAGAAGGAGAAGGAGAAGGAGAAGAAGATGAAAACCTCCAAGGAGGCACTTTTAAGACCTTTAAATCAGTGTTTTCCTTCACCTTGGTCCTTCTTGTAGCCTCTCTTATCTGGCTGATCCCCTGCCTCCCCTCCCTGACTTAGTTCTGTTTCTTTCCCAGTGGACATTGACTGCTGAACTTACCTCAGGGAAACTTCTACCCAGCCTGGGTGGATTTGAGGAGTGTACACCCAGAGCGCACAGCTGGAGAGCAGGGGAGCCTGGATAGGACTCCGTGGCAAGGAAGCCTCTGGCCTCTGGGGTCCCGCGGGCTGCAGCTCCCACGCCCCAGGCTCCGCAGATGAATGCTGCTCTCGCCGCCTTGGTGGCCCCCAGGGCTCAGCGTGCCGCTTAAGCCTTGGGAAGGTGACAGAAGGGGGGCGGGGGGCGGATTTTGGAGGCTGGTACTATCCGCCTGCCTGTTTCTTTGCAACGTGGACCGCCCCCAAACTCCTGGGCTGCAGACCCTGGGGGACAGTGGAGGGTGGGGACTTTGGGGGCGTGCTTGGAGCTTGCCTTCACTCTGCGCGGGAGCGCACCAAAGCAATCTGCCTGTTCCTAGTACTAACCGCTGTCCTGGAGGCTTTGCATAGGCTCAGGAGACTTCTTGGGGGGAAAGAATGGGGTGCAGTGAGGTAGTCTAAGAGGTTTCGAATGGTAGAGACCTCTCCCTTCTCCCTGTCCTAAAAGTAGTCACTCTATTCGCTTTCCTTTCATTCATCCAGCTTTGTGCACGGTGGCACAGATATCTGACCACCTGCTGTGCACCTTGAGTAGGTGCCCAGGCCACAAAACCATTGAAAGTGCAACATCTGCTCACTGTCCTTGCAGAGACAAACTTGCAGACAGAACGTGAAAGGTAGTTGCTGGGCAGGAAACTCAGAAAAGGCAATACTAGCTCAAGTTTTGGAGATCAGGAGAAACACTTAATTCCCAGATAAATTCTAAAGATTAAGCTAGAATCTGAGAGTCCCAAACACATGACCGCAAGGAAGGACAAAGGGGGCCACAAGTCCCCTTCGGGAGAACTGGAACTTACTGTGTGGTCCTCTTGGTGGGGCAGGGAAGGTATGAAGAGGAGGGAAGCTTGTGCGCAGGTGAACAGGGATGAAACCCGCAGCCTAATTCTGGAATAGGTTCCACCTGTTCCATTTTGGCTACACAGTGTCAGCTTCATGGAGGACAAGTTTAAGATAGAAGTGGTTTGCCACAGAGAATGACTTACATCTGCAAGACTACCCACAGGTGGCAACTTTGGGGCCACACCTTACTTTTTTTCTTTTTCTCTTTTCCTTCCTTTCTTTTTTCTTTCTTTTTCTCCCTTAAAGTTATACTTATGTATTATGTGTGCCTCTCTCTCTCTCTCTCTCTCTCTCTCTCTCTCTCTCTCTGTGTGTGTGTGTGTGTGTGTGTGTGTGTGTATAGAGGGGGGGAGAGAGAGAGAGAGAGAGAGAGAGAGAGAGAGAGAGAGAGAGAGAGAGAGAGGCTGAGCACAGCTTTATGGAGTTGATTCTCTTCTACCTTGAGTCCCAGCAAATGGAATCACCAAGCTTAGCAGCAAATGTCTTAATCCACTACACTCTTTTGTAAAGAATTAGTTATTATATTTTATGTCTGTGAGTACACTGTGGCTGTCTTCAGACACACCACTGTGAACCACCATGTGGTTGCTGGGATTTGAACTCAGGACCTCTGGAAGAGCAGTCAGTGCTCTTAACCCCTGAGCCATCTCTCCAGCCCATTCCACTATACTCTTTAGTCGGGTCCTTGGGCTCTTTCTTAGTGGTGTATAAAGACATGAGCTAATGTCCCTCACCGTGTGTCCTGGATCAATCACAGACTTTGTTCTCTTTTCAGAGATTCCGCACCAGGATAGGTAGCTTCAAAATGGCGGCTCTGTACCTCCTGTGGATGGTCAAGAGGGCAGCTGAGAGGACCGTGAATTCAGCAACATTAGCAGATGTCTCATGATTAAAATCAACAGTCCTCGCCTTTATAGTCTTCTATTATTTGTGACAGTGTACTTTAGAACCTGAAGACACTCCCCTGACTCCTAAGTCAGTATGGAAAGAGTGGAGACTTCTGAGTGGCAGTTTCTCATCAATCACCACCCAAAGCCACTTGCTAAAGTGTCCTAAACATTCCAGTGTCGCCCATCCGGTAATTTTCTCATAAAAAGCCCAGTGTGCCAGGAAGTAATGAACCCCAGGCTCAGCTCATGGCAGGCGTGTGAATCTCTAACCCCAGGCTCAGCTCATGGCAGGCGTGTGAATCTCTTTGACATTCAGTTCTGAAATATCTTGATGCTTTGGCTCCTAGGATGTCTAAACTGATTGCACACTGCTTCAAACTGAGACCAGCATTCAAAGAATGGGGCTCCCTCTCCCCATTTAGGTCAGAGTGACAGGAAGAAAAGAGGCTCTTGAGCTGTGTAAAAGAAATTAGTGGCCTAAAGTAACCCCAAGTTTTCAGGGTTGTGCAACCCATGATTTCTGGACGAGACACATGACAGGCCAATAGCCAGTGGCTCTCTGCTCCACTTCCGGGGCCTTTTCAGGAACATCTGTAACTAAAGGGAACGGGTGGGTGCCATGTGTGTCTGGATGCACTTTTGAAATCTGTGACAGCCTCTTCCAACAAGAGATAAATCACAGCGGAGGTCAAGTTGCTCCTCCATGGACAGCGTAGACTCAAGAACCACCAAGTCCATTCATAAATCAAAGCTGTGGGAAAGGTAGCTACCATTCACCTGTGTGTGTGTGTGGGGGGGGTCTTATATTGACTTTAGAACTGTCTTCAGACTTCAACCCAGCTCAATCTCCCCCGCCCTTTAAACCCACAAGCCACCCAGGTCGCCTTCTCTTGGATCTTCCCAGGGCCCAATCTTCCTCCCTCTCAGCTCACAGGACCCCTGCCAATCCATCCTTCGCCCTGGCAAACATCTTCATAAGCCGTCTCGCTGATCAATCACTCTGTTGCCCTTAACGATCTAAGCTGTGAGCTTTGGCTCACTGCTGCTATCTAGCATGGCAAGAGAGTACTGATAGCCCAGGGGAAAAAAAATACATCTATATTTAAATTTTGAAATAAAGTATCTACCAAGTATACATAGCTTTTGTATATCATAAAGTCAAACGAAAATATGAGGTTGAACCATCATAAGCCAGTAACTATCTATACATTAAATACCATATATTAAATTAAATATAAAATTACTATAGGACAAGCACAGTGAAGAGTAGAATCATTTATAGTAATACTCTATCTGCACATTTACGTATACACATGCATTATTCTTTTTTTACATAATCTTTCTTTTTAAAATTTATTTATTTATTTATTATTTTCTTTACATTTCAAATGCTATCCCAAAAGTTCCCTATACCCCCCTATCCCTACTCCCCTACCCACCCACTCCCACTACTTGGCCCTGGCCTTCCCCTGTGCTGGGTCATATAAAGTTTACAAGACCAAGGGGCCTCTCTTCCCAATGATGGCCGACTAGGCCATCTTCTGCTACATATGCAGCTAGAGACATAAGCTCAGGGGGTACTGGTTAGTTCATATTGTTGTTCCACCTACAGGGTTGCAGCCCCCTACAGCTCCTTGGGTACTTTCTCTAGCTCCTCCATTGGGGGCCCTGTGTTCCATCCAATAGCTGACTGTGAGCATCCACTTCTGTGTTTGCCAGGCACTGGCATAACCTCACACAAGGCTGCTATGTCAGGGTCCCTTCAGCAGAATCTTGCTGGCATGTGCATTAGTATCTGGGTTTGGTGGCTGATGATGGGATGGATTCCCAGATGGGGTAGTCTCTGGATAGTCCATCCTTTCATCTTAGCTNTAAATTTTGTCTCTGTACCTATATCCTTTCATGAGTATTTTGTTCCTTATTCTAAGGAGGAATGAAGTATCCACACGATGGTCATCCTTCTTGGTTCTCTTGTGTTTTGCAAGATGTATCTTGGGCATTCTGAGTTTCTAGGCTAATATCCACTTATCAGTGAGTGCATATCTAGTGACCTCTTTTGTGATTGGGTTACCTCACTAAGGATGATATCCTCCAGATACATCCATTTGCCCAAGAATTTCATAAATTCATTTTTTTAATAGCTGAGTAGTACTCCATTGTGTAAATGTACCACATTTTCTATATCCATTCCTCTATTGAGGGACATCTGGGTTCTTTCCAGCTTCTGGCTATTATAAATAAGACTGCTATGAACATAGTGGAACATGCATTATTCTTAATGGCCTTTTAAAGCTATACATCATATGAAATCTGCGCATCTCAACTATTTTAGTGTGTCCTCAGATACATGTGACTTTTGAAAGGCTAGAACATTTCTCAAAAGGAGCCCCCCTCCTGCTGGTTGTCAGTGCTCAACTTTTCATACCCCCAAGCCCTTGGCTACTAGCCACCTGCTTGCTGCCTCTAAAGACTTGTGTATTCCAGGTTTTTCAGAAAAAAAAAGAGAGAGAAAGAGACCATATGTGACTCTGTAGCTGGCATCTTCCCTTCGGTGTGTGTTTCCCATTTGTCCATGTTGCGGTGTATATTGGTACTTGATTCCTTTTGTGGGCAAATTATCATCTTGTGTGGGGCTGTTACACACTTTCAACCAATAGACATTTGGACGGTCCCACTTTTTTCTTATTAAGAATGATACTGTAAACGTGCTTTTCTGTGCGCATGTCTTTGTGTAGGCACATGTTTACTTTTGGGAACATACCTAGGAGGCCATGACTGGACTGTCTAAGACAGAAACTTTGTGGTTTTACTTTACAGGAACAGCTAGACTTTTCCCAAGGGGCTACATCGACGTTGTCCCCACCACCAGCACCAGAGGGCTTTGCTTTTGTCACACCCTTGTCCATGGTTGTCTACTGACATTTTAATGACAGCCATTGTGTCGTTTAGCATTGACTTTCTCTGGTGGTGCTGAGGAAATTTTCATGTGCTATTTGGAGACTTGGCCCATTTCCGTTTCTTTCTAGATTTATTTATTTGTTTGTTTGTTTCTTTTTATTGACTATTTTACTTTGCCAGTGCATTTTGTCTGCATGCATACAAGGGTGTGTGTGTGTGTGTGTGTGTGTGTGTGTGTGTACGTGGTGCCTGTGGAGGTCAGAAGAGGGTGTCAGATGACCTCAACTAGAGCTACAGATGTTGTGAATGACCATGTAAGCTCTGGGAGCCAATTACTGGTCCTCCGCAAGAGCAACACTTACTCTTAACTCCTGAGCCATCTCCCCGCCTAGCTTGGTCCCTTTGGGTAATGAGGCTGGCTGTGTACCATCAGGTTCTAGTGGCTTCCTCCATCGCTTGCACTCCTTTCCTTAAATGGTCCATCAGCGTTCTCTACCACTATTCTCTCTTTTTACTTTCATGAGAGTGTCCCTTTGAAGTGCCTGTTTTCCATTGGACGAGGGCCAATTATCTATGTTGTTCCTTTTGTTACCGTTTTCATGTTATGAGTAATAACCCATTGCCAAATTGAGGTAATGAACCTTTTGTGCACATCAACCATAGAGTCTGCCTTTGGGACCTAAAAACACAGTGTTGAGGATGAATGTATCAGCTACTCATTGGTTTAATAAAGGGCTATGTGCACTGCAAAATATGGCCAAGGACCCTGGTAAGAACTGGATGCTTGAAATAAGCATTTGACCTGGAGTTGAATGAGAATGGTAGAGAGGAGAAGGGCAGTAAGACAGAATGAGACAATTATGGGAGCCACTGACACCAGGAGGGCCATGATATGCAATGAGGTTAGAGGAAGTGGGCAATCCCATCACCTGAGACAATGAACACAGAGGGAGGGAGAGGTCTGGGCAAGAAGGTGGCAGGAAGGAGTTCTGTCATGGGTACTGTAAGTTTCCGCTGTCTGGGAGTCGTTCAGGTAGCTGCTGAGTAGTCAGGTGGGCAGGGATAGGTCCAGGCTTGGGTGCGAGCCCTGAACTGGAGACATGGATTTGGGTTCATCGTAAAATGGGTAGCTAAAGTCATGGGCATATAAAGTGGTGGAGAAGCATTCATTGGCTCACCAACACTCAGTCATTCATTGAAAAAATACTCTGAGATCCAGGCTATGGGAGGCCCTTTCCCAACCCCTGATGATACATACCAGGGGACAAAGTAAGGAAAACCACTCTCTTGGGGATCTGGGGGCAGGGGCTGGTATTGGAACCTTGTTGGAAGGTGGGGGAGATGACTGGTTTGGTTCTTTTCTGGTGCTAGGGACTGAGCCCCTTGGCTCTAGAGAACTTTAAAGATACACAGGAGGTAAGCTCAGAGACATCTGGAAGGAGAGTTGCAGGCAGCGAGAACAGTCCATGCAAAGACCCTATGCATGGCAGGAGCATCTTTGTGCACTGGGGCAAAAGACAAAGCGTCAGGGCGGGCCTTCTGTTGATGAGGTGTTTGTAAGACAAAGCTAGATCACAGAGTCCTAGGAAATACCTGCCATTTATGGGATGAGGCGAAGAGGGGCAGTAGGAAGGGTGGTGCAGGTCAAATACAGGCATCTTAAGGATGCTTAGAACTGAAGACTCCAGCATCTGGCAACTAATGGTGAAGAAGTGGCTGGTGAGGAGAGACCAGGAAACAGCCCAGCCCAGAGTCCACTGTCCGGCTGCTTGTAGGAAGAGTCTTAGATCATGTAGTTGAGAAGCAAGGAGAGTTGCAGGGCAGCCTCCAATTGTCTATACATGGGATGCTCAGACAGGGCAGTGAGCCCAAGGTTAGGTGGGACCATTCACTACAGGCTATCCTCCCACCTGCCACCAACCCTTGTTTTGAGATAGAGGTGACATGATACTTAATCCCTGTCAGCTTGACCAGATTTAGAGTCACCCTGGAAATGCCTCTGGATATGTCTCAAAGGGTATTGCCAGAAAGGTTTAACTGAACAGGGAAGTCCTGCCCTGAACAGGCTATAGTCCCAGACTGAATAAAAAGAAGAAAGCAAGCTGAAACCCAGCCTCCATCCCTCTGCTTCCTTGACTGTAGATGCGATGTGACGAGCCGCCTCACCCTCCTGCCACCATGCCTTCCCTCGTCGGCCACAACAAACCCCTCCTCATCTGATTTAAACAAACAAACAAACAAACAAACAAAAGTCAGATGCTTTGTTACAGCAATAAGAAGGGTAACAAATACAGACAGGACCGAGTTCTTACTGTGGACAGGAGAGCTGGAGAGGTCAACCTAGAAAAGAGGGAGAGCAACTATCACAAGATATCACTCCCTTTGCTTAGGGGCCTTCTGAGACTATATAGAGTGTATTGGATACTGATTTTTCACCAACCTTGCAATAATCCAACTTTAATTTCATGCAGATAATCCTTGGACTGCACGTCCCAGTTTGCACCAAGAGCAAAGACAATGACTTACAGCCCATGCTGAGTCTCTGGGAGCAAAGTCATTTTCCAATCCGGAGATTGTTTCCCTATCAAGTCACATAACCAGCAAGAAGCCAGAGCCCCTGAGCCAAATGTCCTCACTCTGCAATCTATTCCACGTGTATGATTTACTAGAGATCAATTTACTTTTATAGGCCATTAGGGGGTAATTAGGATTCAATAGGAAATTTCTAAATTCTCTTCTCGGGACTGAATGGCAAGTACTCTGTACTTAAAGGAGAAGATAAACAGAACCCAGGAGAGGGTAGAATTTCGCAGCCCTTCCATAACAGAATCTCACTGTAATCAGCCAAACTATAACTCTCCAGGACAAGCAAGGGAGGGACAACTGGACTTTGTGAATCTGACCGATTTATTTAGTTCATGCCAGCTTTCTTCTTAATTATTTGGCCACTGGGGGTGGCGGAAGGGACTCAAACGTTTTCCCTTGGTTTGATTTCTGAGTCATAACAAAGTACTAGAAAGCCCAGGATGTTAACAGAGATGTAAGGATGAGTTACCTTCTTGCAGTTTACAGATAAAAGAATGTGTGCCCTCGCATACGGGTATGCACTTGCGCACACAATAAGGCCATCCAAGCAAAGTCACACGGCTACTAAACTTGAAACCAAGACTGAAACTCAGGAAATGAAGCAGAAAACATATGGTGGGAAGAGAAACAATAAAGCAGGCTAGTAGTATATAGTATATGAGTGATGGATTTTATTTCCAAAGAGAGTTGTAGTCTATCTCTGTTTTGTACGCTTCAGCTAAACAGCTTTACTGCCTCTCCTGTGCTCCACACAGGGACTGTCTCATTTCCCCCTAACTCCCACCCGAAAGTAGAACCCAAGGCGAAGATCTGTGTACCCACAGATGATACCTCTAGGGGAGAGGAGAAACGAGATAGGAAAGGGAGGACAGCCAATACAGGAAGCGTGATCAAGCGACCACCGGACAGTGAACAGCTGGAGCCCAGTCCCACTGGAGAATTCTGGGAAACTGCAAAATAGACTCAGTTCTACTTCTCTGCCAAATCCTGCTGTGCTATTGGCTGAGAGCTCAGAAGGTTGAGCTCTCTGGCAGTCCGGTCCGTGTGGCCAGTCCTGGGAGCAGGCAGCTCAGTTTGCAGATATGGAATCCAGTGTGGAGAGAGGAGGAGAAGGGGACACGATGACAACTGCTGGAGATAATGTTCCAGTCTGTGTTCCTGGGCAAGCCCCTGGGACTGTGGAACAGCAAAACAGCAAGGGAAATTATGACACAGTTGAGCTTTACATTACCCAGACCAAGCAGAATGCAGCGTGCAAACTCTTCTTGAGTTTTGTGCAAGGAAGCACTGAGCCTAGCCCGCTGTCTGTCCGCTGTCCGCTGTTCCGAGTGTTGGCCTGTTCCAAACTACGCCCCACTCAGCGTTGTCGACCCAACTGGTCCCCTGGTGCTCATGATGGAGGCGGGCTAACATGTATCTACCCTCGTGAGGTACTTATGTGTGCATTTAAAAGAAATTGGCATGGCAGAGGTAACCCTCTGCCAGTCAGAGAAGTTGAGCCATGTGTGTGGGGCTGGTTAGAATTGTGTTAAAACAAAACCCAACACTTGCTGATACCTAGTTTAATTAAAGATTCTTGAAAAGTACATCAAAGGCTGGTTTCGAATGTGATTAACCTTAACCTGACAAGCACCATTTTTCTGGATAAATCTTCAAGGATTTGCTATTTCTATGGCTTATCCAGTTCACATTACAAGTCCCTCTGACTCAGAAGTAGCATAGAATCGGTGACGAAAGGTTAAACTCTAACAGGAGTGCTTTAGCCATCCATAGTTTCTCTTCACACAGAGGCAGGTTACTCCTGCAGCCTGCATTTTTCACAGTTTTCCTAGTGCTGAGACAGAAGAAAACGATTTTTCAAAGTTAACTCCTGCGATCCTCTTGCTGAGACCCTCGCTCCTCGGTTTATACGTGAGCTCCTTTCCCGCCATGCTCATGGGTCTTCCCCCTCTGTACTTGTGGCCCGGTCTCCTCTTCTGAAAGGCTGCTGGATTAGAGTCTACCCTGATGCCCCATTTTAATTTTACCTCATTCTTTAAAGCAAGCTCTCACTGTCTCATAGCCCTGGCTACCTATGCAGACCAGCCTGGCCTCAAAATCCCAGCGAGCCACCACAGTTGTGGTGCGCGCCACCACAGTTACCTCATGTTTATTCTCTTTAAGTAGAGTTTTTCTTCCGGCTTAATTGGAGAGTCGTTGACACACAGAATTGTATACATTTGAAGTATATGTGATTTGGTGTATGTATTATGAAATGGTTACATTATCAGGCTAACTAATGCATACATCACTTCAGATCTCTCTGCGTGAGAATGCTTAAGATCATTCTTCTTCCATGTATAGAATTTCATGTGCGATATATAGCACCGCCAGCTATAGCTGCTGTACAGTTACATGCTGAACCTTCAGAACATATTCCTGTTACAATTCTTTGTACCCTGTGACCTACATTTTGCCCCACCCACTTTCCTCAGGCCCCGGAGATCACCATTCCACGCTGCTTCCCAGTCTGGCATGTCCCCCCACACTCCACAGATAAATGATGAATATTAGCCAGCTCCCTCTAGTTCACTTTCCTTAGTGTAGTACAAAGCATCTACAAGCTGGAACTTCCAATTCTGTGGGTCTGAAGGGTTTGTAAGGAAACCTCTTGGTACCCTGCATGGCCCCCCAGAAAGCAATCTTCATTTATTTTTTCTTTTTTATGTGTGAATTATGCATTTATGTTTGCATATATATATATATATATATATATATATGCACCAAGTGCATGCGTGGCACCTGCAGAGGCCAAATGGGGGCACCATATATCCCAAACGTGAGTTGCAGAAGGTTGGGAGCCACCATGTGGGTGCTGGGAATCGAACACTCTCCAGCTCCACTTGGAGGCAAATTTTATTTGCTGCTTTTTCTATCACTTTCTAAATATTCTTGATTTTAAACTAAGGCATGTTATGTTTCTATCATAAGTGCAGATATCATATACTTTCGCATTGAAATGATGAAATTTCAGAATATCAGCTTAGATATGAGATTACTGGGCAGAGTGCTCTCCCTTGGAGGCATGCATCTGTTGTGTAAGTGTACAAGGAACCAGAAGACAGCAGCCATGACACGGGCTTTAGGATACATTGAACAGTGTGGAAAGCCACACCCCCAACTTCCCCGATCACACAACCTTGCAGTCATCCCCAAAGGCATGAGAAGGAAAATATTGAAACTGGAGAGAAGCATGTTTAGATGAGCAGATAGTCAAAAGAGCTCAGAAAAGGTTCACTGGAATTGTTCAGACTATTCCGCTGAGTCAGTGGTAGAGGCCATGCCCTGAAGAAGGGAGCCCCTAATCATTTGCTCAGCTGGAGGAGATGGGTTAGCTGAACTTCCTGAACTAAATTCCAGGCTTCCAGGGAAACGGCAAATCTTTATCATTAAAAATAATCACCAGTCAGTCAGGATTTCCAAAGGATGTGATTCATCCACTTAGTAACAACTTGACCAGAGCGGTGGTTCTCAACCTCCCTAATGACCCTTTAATGCAGCGCCTCATGTTGGGGTGACTCCCAAACACAAAATTATTTTCATTGCTACTTCATAACTGTAATCTTGCACTGTTATGAATAACGATATAAATATCTTATATGCAGACCCACCCTAGGGGGTCATGACCCACAGGTTGGAGAACCACTGAATTAGAGTTTTTTGGTGAGGAGGGTGTTTGCTGTGCTCTATCACGGAGCTGAATCCGAAGCCCTTCCAGCAGCTTTGCCAGGCTACTCTATAATAGGATGGAGTGAGCTATGGAAAAGAATTGACACATTGAAATTTTCAGTGAATATTGTCATAGGAATGACATCTATATCTTATTATAGTGGTCATCATTTCTCCAATCAGCCATTTTCTGTAAGGAACATTATTGATTCTCTCTCTCTCTCTCTCTCTCTCTCTCTCTCTCTCTCTCTCTCTCTCTCTGTGTGTGTGTGTGTGTGTGTGCGTGTGCGTGTGCGTGTGCGTGTGTGTGTGTGTGTGTGTGTGTGTGTGTGTGTGTATCTTTGGCTTTATTTCAGGAAAATCCTCTTAAATAGTGTGCATGCCTACCTCCAAATGAAACCAGCCCTACCAACTCATTCTCCCTTGAATGCTCTTTCCATTCTATGGCTTTTTCTGTTGGACTTAGTACTACACACAGAATTCTTCCTTCCCCCTGCTCTCTAAAAGCTTTGAAGATATTCAGAGGTGTTATGACGTGCCACCCACATACTGGGAGTCCTGGGACAGAATTGCATAGGACTGGTTGGGAGGCCATCAGCATCCTCTGGTGAGAGTCCCATGAGCCTCCCCGCCCTCTCCTTTCCAAGAAAGGAAACCCCAGCTGTGATGACCTCTGGCTAGCAGGCTCAACTGAGTTTTAGCTCAAAGGAGAATCTTATACAACAGGAAGCATTATGGGGAGGTGAGAGAGCCCACAGTTCCCACTGATGTCTTACAGAAAGTACTCCTCCACCAGGGAGACAATCACTTGACTATCAGTGGTGCACCATGTGGTATATAATACTCATTTTCTAATAATGGAACATTCTCCCTACTTGTGCCCAAACTCATAGATGATTTTTTTAAATAAACTTCAAATGTATCTAGTCTGTTTTCCTTTCCATTTTTAAATAATGTTGTCTGGACTTGCCATCTGGGAAGCTCCCTTTTAAGTCATCTGTAATAAATTTCCTAATGGGAAATTAAATAATTTAATTTAAATTATTTAATTTCCCATTATCAAACTCATGCCCTTGAAAGGTAAAGATTTAGCTATCATTTTTCTAATTTTGATTCAATATTTTATGGAAACTAATATATTTAAAATATTATTTCAACTTTGAAAACACAAAAACAAATAGAAATGTCTTAAAGTTATATGTTTGTACTAAATTTGCAAAGTCTGGCATATGTTTTATTGTTTTAAAAATTATTTTAACTGATTTCTAAAAATGTAACCCTGTATTGGAGACTCTGTCATAGCATGTCATAGGATGATACAATAGTGAGTATTGTTAGCTTGATGAGGCTGGAGTCTCTCTTTTTTTTTTTTTAATTTTATTTTTTATTATTTTCTTTATTTACATTTCAAATGCTATCCCAAAAGTTTCCTATACCCCTCCCCCCACCTCTGCTCCCCTACCCACCC
>NC_034599.1:99017275-99021087 GCF_900095145.1 Mus pahari
AGCGTCCATTAGTGGATGGCTGGGTTTAAAAATGCAGCATATGCATATATATATATATATATATATATATATATATATATATATATATATATATACACACATACACACACATACACACACACACACAAAGGAATACAAGTTAGCCTGTAAAAGGGACCTCCTACTGTTTATAACAACATGCATGAGCCTGAAGGATGCTACATGAAGCCAGACACACACAGACAAATGGCCGTTCTCACTCATATGTGGGATCTAAAATGCCAGACTCATAGATTGGAGGTGGAACTGGAGAATCAGGTCAGAAGTCAACAGCACATTCTGCTCTCTTAGAGGACAGAAATGAGATTCCCAGCACCCATGTTGGATGACCCACAATTACCCCAGGGGACCTAACATCCTCTTCTGGACTCTTTGAACACTAGTGCACACGTGCACGTGTTGCATGATATTTGATCACACTGTGAATCAAAGATTGTGAAAAGACCTGTTTCTAGTTGTGGTGTGGCTCAGCCCTTAAACGCACACCTTTAGTCCCTCTGGCTGGAATACAGACACACCCTTAGTACACACATGTAATCCCAAACAATGAGAGTAAAGTTAATTTGTAGAAGGAAGCACCCATGTTTGAGAGTTATATCTAATTAAGTGGCAGACCAAGTGATGAATCACAGAAAGAGTTGATAGACTAGGATAGGTCCAAATCTCATGAGAAGGGAGGAGAAAGAAAAGAAAGGTGCTTAAAAGAAAGTGGTGCAGGAAAAAAAAAAAAAAAAGGCAGTTTTACTGGGATAGTTTTACATCCCAGGTTGAAGAGAGAATAAGCTATATACAGGTAAAGACAGAACAAGCCAGAGAATGAGAAAGCCAGATTAGAACCAATTGCTAGAGTTAGAGGCCAAACAGAGCAAAAAGTCAGAGGCCGAGAGAGAAGCCAGATTGAATCAGTCAGCTTGGAGAGGAGTATGAGACAGAACAGCTGAGCTGAATCATCCAGCCAGAGCTCAGAAAGAACTAGAAAGCAATGAGCTTATTCAACAGTAAGTCTCAGAGGCTGAAAACATTCTAAGCTTAGATAAGACTGTAGAGAGTCTAGATGCTTCCAGAACTAGGCCTAGGTTAGCAGATGAAGGCAGTAAACCTCCAAGATGATAATTACATCAGGAGTACAAAAGTGAGTGTTACATGCATAGACATACAGGCAGACACATAAAAATAGACCCCTTTTAAAGGCAGAAGGTGATGGTTGATGGACAGGTGTAACCTTGGAGATGTTGGTGAAAAGATTTTCAGTCAGATATAGGCATAAGTTAAGACATCTGTCATGCATCATAAATATGATGACTGGTGTCAATTACTAATTTGACAGGGTCTAGGAACAACTCCTGGGGCCAACCCTGTGTGAGGGATTCTTTAGGTTAGGCTAGCCTCTTGGGAGATTATCTTGATTATGTTTAATTGAGATAAGAAGACCCATCCACTGTGGGGAGCACCATTCCCTAGGCTGGGATTTCAGCCCGTATAAAAAGGGAGAAAGTGAACTGAGCACAAGCACTCATCATTCTCTTCCTGACTGTGGGCATAGTATGACCAGCTGCTTCTAGTTCTTACTGCCTTGACGTCTCTGCCCTGCTGGTCTGTACCTTTATCAGTGAGCCAAAATACAACCTTCATTACTTAAGTTGCCTTTGCCAGAATGTTCTATCACAGCAAAGGAAAAGTATGTATGAAGGAAGTCTGGCTAAATAGAATGTTACAACAGATTTTTGTTGTAAGTTGTAGATTTAATAACGAAGGAAATATCTGCTTCAGTAGGGCAGATAACCACACACAGCTAGCTCTTTTTGAAGTACTTTTAAATGATGAAAAGCATTCATTCACACAAAGACAAGATATGCAGGAATGAGAACCAGCAAGGGAAAAATTTCTTGGCGTGGTGATTTTCTTAGCATAATGAAGAAAACTGCAAAGTGTGTGTGTGTGTGTGTGTGTGTGTGTGTGTGTGTATAGAGAGAGATGGTGGAGATTTAAAAATCATTCTTTCTTCAAAACCTTTAGAAATCCTGGTATTTAAAGCAACAGGAACCCTGAAAGAAGTGACTGAGGTGTAGAGACAACGGGGTGGGAGTGGGGAATCTTACCTGTGGGCTGACTGGTCAGGTTCTGTTTCCCTTCCTCTCCTTGTAGCTCCCTGCTCCTCCACTCTTTCCTCCTGCCAGCCATTTTCCTCACAGCTCCTCAGTTTCCCATGAGACATTTCCCTCCCAATTCTAAACACAGACAGTCATAAATCAGGGACTTTGGGATCAAGGTTCCTGTATGAAAAAGCCTTAAACCAACAGAATAAGCAACAGAACAAGACGAAGATGAGTATGTAATTAAAGTCAAGGAAATCGCTGAGGAAGGGAACAAAAAGAGCAGAGAATAAGAGACAGAGGACAGACAGATGTAGGAGGTCACTTTGGCAGGCAGCACCTTCCTTAGTGGAGAAGAGAAAATTATCAAAAAAAAAAAAAAATAGCTCTCACTCATTTTTTTTTTGGTGAGCCCATTCAGCCCACATAGAGAGGAAACAATAGATGAAATAGCTCCAGCCAAGCCCAACAATGAGGTGTTTTTTTTTTTTTGGGGGGGGGGTGGTCACTTACAGGTGACTCAAAGCCAGCTATAGCACTGAAAAGCCTCACCCCAGATCCCAGCATGGGCAGGGACTCACAGAAACTGCCTTACTGGAGCCCCACTTGCCCCTCAGTGATTATCTTCTTATAGATCCCTCCTCTCCAACGAGGCTGTCTTAGAGAGGGACAGACCTTTGCTCTGTGTGCTTAAGAGGGCCAGGGGTCCTGGAAACTCGGCAGCCACCAAAGCCAGAGGTTTTCAGGTCCTTGTGTCATGAATTTTAAGAGTGAAATTCACGGGCCACAGAAAGTGAGCTTTATTAAGAAGTCAACTAACTTGGGCCCATTGGGGATCACAGAGACTGAACCACCAATGAGCCACTGAGAGACTGAACCACTGAATGAGCATGTGGGGGTCTGAACCTAGCCCCCCTACACGTTTGTAGCAGACATGTAGCTTAATCTTCCTGTGGGTCCCCTAACAATTGGAGCAGGGGCTGTCTCTGACTCTGCTGCCTGCCATTGGATCCCCTTCCCCTAGCTGGGCTGTCTGGTTGAGCCTCAGTAGGAGAGGGTGTTCTTAGCCCTGCTGTGACTGGATGTCCCAGGATGGGTTGGTACCCAAGGGGGAGAGGATAATGGGGGAGGGATTTGTGAGGGCAGGACTGGGAG
The DNA here is from genome assembly GCF_900095145.1 of Mus pahari. NCBI lineage: Eukaryota > Metazoa > Chordata > Mammalia > Rodentia > Muridae > Mus > Mus pahari. The sequence continues at coordinate 99,020,563 of NC_034599.1, forward strand.
GGAGGCTGTGGCTGGGATGTGGAATACATAAATGAATAGGGGGAAGAGAAAGGAACGTTTCATTGTAGGGAGCTTGAGAGGTTAGGAAGGCAGAGCTATGGACGGTACAGCAGAAGGGTCCCGAGAGCGGACAACCACGAGCCTCACTGCCTGGAGATAAGTTAGTTAGGGTGGAAGGCTGGAGAGTGAGCAGATGTGTGCATTTTCCATTTGGAGATGCTGGGCAGTTCCAGTCACATCCTTGGTGGGCTTTCCGGAAAGTGGAAGAGATAAAAACAATCCAGGCTCCTGCTCTGGTATCTCCAGACTCTGGTCATGGCAGAACAAGGGACATTTTTAGCTTAGGAGCTTCTGGCTTCTCTTGCCTCCAGCTGTGGAGATACTGTTGGCAGGCCCAGGGACATTCCTGTCTGTTAGCCAAGAGAGGGGCTGGTTTGCTTTTAGGTGGGGGTCTCCTTACTCTAAGCTGTACACACACACAGAGAGAGAGAGAGAGAGAGAGAGAGAGAGAGAGAGAGAGAGAGA
>NC_034599.1:99021397-99028084 GCF_900095145.1 Mus pahari
AAAGGAAAGGAAAGGAAAGGAAAGGAAAGGAAAGGAAAGGAAAGGAAAGGAAAGGAAAGGAAAGGAAAGGAAAGGAAAGGAAAGGAAAGAAAGACTGTTCTTCGTTTTTTCTCTCTGCTGCGACAAGATACTTGGTAAGAAGCAGTTTAAGAAAGGAAAGGTTGATTTTGGCTTGCAATGAGGGAATGCAGTCCATGACAGGCAGGGATTGGGGGGAAGCTGATCACACTGTGTCACCAGCCAGGAAGTCTGGAGTGTGAATGGCAACACTCAGTTCCCTCTCGCCAACACTCAGGGTGAGTTTCTCCACTCCAGTTAACCTAAGACAGATCCTGGTGAGATCTTGGTTCCCTTTGTGAACTAAATCCACTGAGTGAATGGAAGGGCGCCATGGAAACGAGATGACAAACCCCTGAGGACTAAGATGTAACTCAGTAATAGATCCCTTGCCTTTCATGCAGAAGGCTCTAGCTTCGATCCCCAGCGCCTAAAAGATAAAAGAAAATGTTTGAGATGTGTGGCATGGAGGGACAGAGAGTAAAGTGACACCAGGGACTGGGGATGGGGCTTAGCGCAGCAAGCATGAGGACCTGAGTCTGGACTCCCAGAGTCCACATTATGGAAGAGATCAACTTCAGGCCACCATAGGTATGCACACACATGTGCATATACACCTGTACACACATGTGTAATACAAATGCAAACATAGCTGTGGATCATGTAGACATATCCAAAGAAGGAAGAAAGGGAGAAAGGGGGAGAGAGGGGGAAGAAGGAAGAGAAAGAGGTGAGGGAAGGAGGGAGGGAGAAGAGATTGATTGATTGATTGATTGAGAATATGAGAGTCTCCAGGTGGTCGGAAAGTATCTTCCACCCAGGTGACAATAGCAGACAGTGAATGTCGCTCCGATGTTTGGGAGACTCACCTGCCTGGTGCTGGGAGACGCCTTCAAAACATCATGGAGAGAGCACAGCCGTCATCATCTTTAGGAACAAACCCCTGATCAGTATCCAATCCCCAGAGGCCAGCGCCAAGCACACACCCATCTACAACACCAAATGAACCAGCTGGCTATGTTCATGCACACGTATGTATATGCATGTACTGATGACCGAAGAAGAGGTCTCGAATTCAAAAGGGAGTGGGGTACATGGAATGAGTTGGAGGGAGAGGGGGGTGGAAATGATGCACATATAGTACTCATATAAGAAATTCTCAAAACAAAATAAAGCAATGCTCAAGTAAAATGTGCCACTCAACTCTGCTAATGACAGAAGTATCACATGATCAGCCCACCCTGAAGCTCTTCACACCCATTCCTTGGCCAGCTATGAAGGTTATCTATCACTAGTGTCACAGAGAGAGTCATTAAGGCTTCTGCTGGGGCACTGTACCAAGCCAGACCCTGGAGAAAGCGCTTTCCACGAGCCAAGTCTCACAAAACCAATTTCATAGATGAGAAAAATGGAGGTTCCGGTAAGTCAAGCCACCCGTCCGGCGTCAGATAACCAGCTCGCAAAACGAATCTTACTCTCTTGGTGATTCCAAATTGCACTTTGGACACATCATTAAAGCCTTCTAGGGCATCACACAACACAGAAAGATCATTAGTATTGAAAGTGCAGAGTGAGCCATTTATCACAGAAAATGTGTTCACCGGACAGAAATCCTGCTGGCCCGGCAGAAGGACTCTCACGCAGACTCGGCAGATATTGTAAAGCACAGCAAATACCACATGAGATGTGACGGGGCAGAGACACAGCTCAGCGGCTGGTTGGCTGCAGTGGATGCTGGGGATCGACCCTGGCTGGCAGGTGTGGGGCTGGGTGTGAGCTCAGAAAGAGAGCGGCTGATTTTAAGTGAGGACCAAAATAAGACGAAGCCACCGGTTGGAGAATCTCAGAAAGTAGTTGCAGATGCTGAAGAAAGCAGCAAATTCCTAGTGGCAGTGTGTATAAATGAAAGGAATTTTAGGGGAGATGAGTGCAAACCCATCAGTTGACTGATAACAATAAGGAAGAGGTCGCCCATAAGAGCTTTGAATATGTTTGAGAATTGTCCATATGCCAGGCGCTGTGCTGGGCACTTCATCGAATCATTCCATGAGCTATGCCAAGCTTTGATCCCTACTTCATGGCGGGCATGGTGATTCCCTCAAGACAGGGAGAGCCCGATCCTGCAGATTTTTCTGTGTGTGGAAAGAAACACAATCTTTGAAAGAACCTGGCAAATCCAGATCTAAATCCCTCTTAACTGGGCACCGGGAGACCTTCTCTTTCTGTGTCCTGGGTCTGCTACATATGGAGATTGCGGCATCCTATTCTTGTTGGTTTGCATTAAGATAAGTGGAGTACAAGCCAGCAAGATGGCTCAATGGGAGAAGCGCTTGCTGCCAAGCCTGACGACCTGAGCTCTACCCTCAGGACTCACAGTGAGGAAAGAGAACTGATTCCCACCCGTTGTCTTCTGACTCCACAATCAAGCCCAGTACATGGATACCTGTGCATTCACAAAGGAGCACATCCATGCACACACATGTATACAAACATACAGAATGAATAAATAAATAAGTAAATAAGTAAACAAATAAAATGTGTATAGACTACATACTACAATATATGGTACATAGTGGGAACTCAGCAAATCTGGGGTTTTGTTTTCTTTTTCTCTTTCCCCTTGTGTAGAAACGGTGTCCACCTCCTCTTTTTCAAATCTGTCCTTTTAGTTGATAACCAGTGTATATCACATGAATCTAAGATGTACCCACCATATATTCATAAGAGAGGGACTTGGAACAAGAAGAACATTAAGAAACAATTCTAATAAGCTTAAGAAACACAAGAATCTCTCCTTTGCCTGAAACGCTAATATAGTAAATTGGATTCTGCTGGTGCTTAGCTGCACATTAGTATCATTGGGAGCTTTCAAAACGCCTGTGGTCAAACTGTTCCCCAAGATGAGGTCCAGCTGCCCATGGTTTAAAGAACCCCTCGAAGGCTTAGGCTTCTAGTAAGCTGTGAAAAGAGAGAGCCATTTAGCTGCTAATGAAATGGTTCTCCAAGGTCAGGCCTGGGACCAGCCACATCAGCATCCTCTTTGAACTTGTTACAAATGGGGATAGGCAGGCCACATCTAGACCTTCTGAATCAGAAACTCTGGCGGTAGGGCCAGGACCAGTGCAGGCCCAAGGCCTCCATGACAATCTGATGCAGGAACAAGGAGCGGTGATCACCCCCCTCGTCGTCTCTGTCCAAACCAACTGATGAAAGTACCCCTCTAATCACCATTTAAACGAGCCCCTTGCATGTTTAATCATCTCAGCATCACTGTGCCTTCTTACGTGAGTAACTGATATTCCTGTGATTAGTTCTCTCCCTCTACAACTCCCTATTTCTGCAGTTGGCAGTTCCAACCTCAAATCAAGTCTAACCACATCCCTTTCCTATTCTCAGGGGCACCTCAGTGCTTCCAGAGTAGAATCTGCATAGTGTGCAAGGTTCTCCCGGTGCTCCCTTCTTGTCCCATCCCCCTCCTCCCCCTCCTCCTTCCCCTCCTCCTCTTCTTCCCCCTCCTCCCCTCTTCCTCCTCCTCACCTTTCTGTCCCATCTTCCTCCTCCTCCTCCCCCTCCTCATCCCCTCTTTCTCCTCCTCCTCACCTTCCTGCCCCATCCTCCTCCTTGTCCCCACCCCTCCTTTTCCAAACATTGTGTTTGTAGTTTAGATCCTTTCTGAGGACAAAGAGCTAGGAAAACCCACTCTCCTTGGATTCCCTTCAAATGTCTGCTTTCCCTGGTTGTATCCAGTCTTTTTCATTCAGACCAAAGGGCCCCTCCTGGGTGTTGGATGCAGTTTCCTGCTCCACGGTCCCACAGTGCACTCTGCCGCCTTCACCATAACATCTCCATGCTAAAATGCTACTATCCCTTCCTGATTCAGTCCTAGCTAGATCATGACCCATGGTGGATGTTCACACACCACGCCATGCAGAACTAGGGAGCTCCAGGGAGTGCCTGCTCCTCCACAGAACTTCAAGCAAATGAAGTCACAGCCAGGACATCTCAGGGTCACATGATCACACCGGTTACTTGCAGATCTGGTTACAGTGCAGAGTCCAGCCGAGTAGACATGGGGGAGAGTCCCATGCATTTCTTCCAGGCTCCCACATGATGCTGACACTCTGGTCCATGGGCTACCAGATATGACTTGGGTGGGTAGAACCATGAGCAGGACATTTGCAGGTTAATTCATATCATGCTAGAAAAGACCATTTTGTTTTGCGAGAATGCTACTAACTGGTCAGAGATGAGCTGTGCTGATTATTAATCCGTTCTCATAACACTCATCATCCTGGAGTTTTATCTATAATTTTTGGCTTGTTTGTTTGAAGGAGACTGTAATCAGCCCACTTGTGAGCCTGTCCCTGCACAGCTGCAGTCCCCGTCTGTGTTAGCCAGCTTTCTGTTGCTGGAATAAATATCCAAAGATAAAGCAACTTTAAAAGATGAGCAGTTTATTGCTGGAGGTGTTGGTTTGTTAGCAGCTGGCAGTGTTGCTGTGGGCCCTGTGACAGAGCAGGACATCACAACAGGTGCCGGGTCAAAGGAACCTGCTCATCCCATGGCAGCTGAGGTAAAGAGGAAAAGGAGGAGCCCAGCACCCCAATCACCCCTCCAGGGGCACCCCAAGATCCCCTTCCAGGACTGACCTAACATCCTCCCGCTAGGACACCACCTCCTGAAGATTCATCCTCTTTGCTATGGTAATGACTGAGAACCATGCCAAAACCACATGGGTCTTTGGGAGAGCCTCAAGACCCAAACCACAGCATCAGCACAAACACTGAAAACTTCCTTATCAGCAGCCTGTGTGTGGAGGCCAAGAACTCAGGGGTTTTTGTTTGGTTTTTTTTTTAAAAAAGGAAAAAAAAATCTCAATGCAGAATCCATATTCTGTTTGGGAGCCAGAAATCTTGGAAGAAGAAGAAGAGAGGCCAACAGGATATAATCCACAAGACAAGACCCCTCACTTAATCCTTTTTGCATGAAGACTGATCATTACTAGGCGTCTGCCAGCAAAGGTCTGGGTTCCGCGTGAGTACTGTGGTGTTCTCATGGTGAGCAATGGAAGCGGAGACAGTGACAAAGGTGGAGGTCTGGGGTCAGATGGCCACAGTCCCAGCAGCGGGTGAGTAGTACTGACAGGTCCTTGTAGACATGTGGGAAGGGGCTTCCATTCGAAGAGACCGAGCAGGACCCGCACGAGCTTCCAGCTACACCAGGCAGCATTTTTACCCCCAGGCTCACACTCAGATCAAAGAGTCAGCAATCACAGTTAGGCATGGCAAATGAGGTTTCCCAGAGACATCCCAGGGCTCTTAGTCATCTGTAATTCTGACCAGCTGTTCTACATGCACCCTCTCGTGTCATGTAAGGTTGCAGGGGTTTAACAGGTCATTTCTGGGAAGAAAAAAAATAAAAACCTTCCTGGCAAAATGGGTTCTTAATATACATACCATGGTTCCTTTTGAGGAAATTCAAATTGATAATATATTGTGGAATGTTTGAGAATTTTAAAAACTGTTTGCTCTTTTTTTTTTTTTTTTTTTTTTAAGGGGCAAAAAAACCCCACCTTTTTTCAACAATGCACCTTGCTTTCTGCGGCACTGACCTCCTAGACCATCCACACCATCTGATGCACAAGCCTGCTGGATGCTGCCGACATGTCCCTCTCTCTGGAACACAGACACACAGCTCTAATTTTGTGGGTTTTGTTGTCCCTTGTGCTACTCTCCGCCCCATCTCTAACTCTTGCTTCTTTTCTGTGATGGCTCTGCTCTGCCATCCCTTCACTGGGCTTGCCATCACTAAGTGCCAGGAACTGTCCTGGGAGTGTGATGGGCCCAGCAGAGATGCTCCTGGCAGCATCCTCAAGTGCATGGGCCCTTATAACAGGGCAAGAGCAGAGGGAGTGGCCCAGGGACCACAAAATATATACAGTAGGTGGGGTTACTCAGCTGTGTTGCCTAATCTTCATTGTCAGCGTCACTGGGTTTAGAATCACCATAACCCATCTGCAGGTGAGTCTGTTTCCAGAGAGCCTTAACTGAGGTGGGAAGACATACCCTGAAGGCTGGTGGAGCCAGACTGTATGGGCTGGGGTCCCAGACTGACTCAAAAGAAGAATGAGCAACAGGATTGACCTCTCTCTGCTTATGACTGCAGATGGCGGGGATGGGGTGGGGTGTGGTGTGTGACCAGCTTCCTCAGCTCTTCCCACCATGTATGCTCCTCCATGATAAATGGTACCCTCAAAGTGTAAGCTACAGTAATCCCTCCCCCACACTCAAGGGAGTATACATAGATAGATGGCCAAATAAAATGGTTTAAATGGCCAAAATATATACTTAATCAGGAAGCTATTCACAATTACAGTGAAATGTCTGTCTAGTGAAATAATGTGTTTGTTATCTTCCTCTTGCCTGTGTGCATGTGAGTTGTACGTGGAAGGGCCAGAGGATACTTCAGATGTCATTCCTTATTTCTTAGATATTATCCATTTTATCTTTCCTTTTCCTTCTCCTCCTCCTCCTCCTCCTCCTTCTTTTCTTCTTCTTCTTCTTCTTCTTCTTCTTCTTCTTCTTCTTCTTCTTCTTCTTCTTCTTCTTCTTCTTCTTCTTCTTCTTCTTC
>NC_034599.1:99028104-99047708 GCF_900095145.1 Mus pahari
TGTGTGTGTGTGTGTGTGTGTGTGTGTGTGTGTGTGTGTGTGTGTGTTTGAGACCTGGAGCTCACCAAATAGCCTAGGCTGGACAGCTGTTGAGCTCTGGAGACCTGTCTGCCTCCCTGGTGCTGGAATCATGAGCATTTGCTGTGATGGCTGGCTTTTTTACAGGGGCTCTAAGGCTTGAACTCAGATTCTCATGCTTGCAAAGCAATCCATTTCGTGGCTCAGCTGTCTCTCCAGCCTGTCCCACTTGCTTCTTATTCACATCAAGTTGTGCTGTGCTCTATGCAACCTTAGATGACTACTCCTGTGTCTGTGACCACTGTGACTACACATGTGACATGTGACCACTCAACTGTCTCTTGAATGGTACTTACTCCGGTGACTGTTGCTTACTGCAAACTCCTCAGAGTGAATGAGATTTGATAGCTATTTTTTTTATTTCCTTTCTAATTCTTGGCATGATCTTAAATGTATATAAAGATTTACTTACATTTTGTATTTGCTTTTTTCCCCATGACTTCGTTATTCTCTCTTAAACTATATCTTACCAGTCATCTCAGCATGTATGAAGAATTTCTCCATTAAGCCCTTAAGAAGAAATACACTATCATGGTGCCGATCAGATGCCCACCTCACCTCTTCCCACCGTGGAGTCTGGCATTTGGCCTAGAGGGAATAGAACAGACTCCTTTCCAATGCCCAGCTCCTGGACAGGTTTTCTGTCTCTCATCTATTTAGGCCATAGGCCTGCAGGGGCTAGACAACTCATTGCCAGTGCCTGTGTAGATCCACTTCCTTGGAGTACCACCTTTGCCCCTGCACTCCACCCCAGGCTGTGGAGCATGTCGGGAAGGTGGGGAATGATGGCATATTCTGTTTGTCTTGTTCCTTTATGGCCATTCTTTAGATGTCACAAAGTGTCCATTTTCCTGGCTCCCCTATGCTGACTGTTGTCTTTTACTAGAGGCCTCAGTAATCATAAAGGACCTGGGGCATTGCTTCTCTGGCTTTTAAATGTATGTGTGATGCCACAGTGCATCTTCCTGCAACTTTTTCTGGCTTGATATTCTCTTTGAGACTCATACATGTTTATGAATGCAGCTCAAGTTATTGGTTTGACTGCCCTGAAATATCATTATATGCATACATTAGGATACATGGTTGCTTTTAACCCTGTAGCAACATATAGTTTCCTATGGATCCTGTGTATATGTGTGAAAGCTTTATATATCTACCTATTGATGGGACTGTTGATAAGCTGAAGAACAGATATTGCTTCAGTGTTGTCCAGCATTGAAACAATCTTCCACCAGCGATGTGGTGTCTATTAGTTCATATTCTTTGACACCATTATCACTTTCAGATTTAAGGATCTGATGTAGCCTTCATGCTTCTATTAAGACACACTGACAAAAGTTCTTAGAGAAAAACAAAACTATTAAATAAATAGACGTTGCTTTAGAAATTTCCAAAGCAATAACTGGCTACTTAAAATTAACCAACTGTGTTATTTTTCAATTATGTAAAAGACAACAGTCACAGAAAGGAAAATTACGTGGAACAAATATGAAATTGTCCATGTGTTATTCCACCAGCATATTCATTTTCACGTGCTCATTGGTTTGGCAATGACTTGTTGCCTTAACGAAATCAAGTGATTTTATTAGAATAATTGTACAAAATAATGGGTTTCATTATGTCATTTCCAGACAGCATGTTAAAGACTCCAATAACATTCACCTCCTCTGACTCTCCTTTTATTCCCCTCTCCCTTCCAAATCCGCTTTACTTCTCATTCTCTTAATCCCCCAGTCCTGGAATTCCACATATGGGAGAAGACATATGAAGCCGGCTTATATCGACCAACACGAAGCCTAAGGTTCTGTCCATCTTCCTACAAGTCATAGGACTTTGCTCTTCTTTATGTCTGAACAGTATCCCGCTGCCTGCGTACTCCATGTTAAACTGAACGAGTGTGTAACTAATTCACTACTGCTTTGTATTGTCCTGAATGTGTGTTTCCTAAGTAGGTTTAATGTGCTTTCCTGGGCTTTTATTCTACAGGGGCTGAATGAGTCTACAGTTAATAAGAATGCACAGAATAAGTTTCTGGGTCAGACTTGGGTTTGGTGTCATTGTCTTCTTTTTTGTTTGTTTTAGAGTCTGTTTTGAGACACTGTTTAAGAATAGCTCTGTTTCCATATTCATATGTTGACGTGATTTCTTTGCCAGCAAAACCCAAGTACACACAATGCACACTAAAACAGAAAACAAGTGTTCCCAGCAGAGCGAGCAGCTCAGACGGCAGCTTCTCCTCCCCTTTCTTTGTTATGGATTTGCTACTCTATAAACGGTCTGGTAAAGAAAACCCACTGACTACAGGTAACCGCTGCTTAATGTAATCTCAGGGTCCTATGAGAACCAGCTACACTGAGTTTAGGGTTGTATAAATGGGCAAAAAAAAAAAAAGACAATTGGGACATTCCAATTACAAATCGAGGGTCTAATTTGAGATGTGGATGTGATGGCGATCATGACAAAAATCTTCTTTTGGCAGACACTCATCCAAACTGATCAAAGCGAGCAAGCCAGGCTGCCACAGGGAAGCCTGTTGTCTCTTCTTGCTCAGTGTTCCCCTTCCTCCTGAGATGGAACCCGGTCCTAGTTTTGAAGGTCTGTCCCTTGATGTCTCTATCCGGAAGAGTCTCTCCCTCAGGCTTGGGACGGAGAAGCAAATTTAGTTCTAGTTCCTGCCCCTGCAATTCTAATAAATGATTGGCACTTTCTGGCTGGACCCACCACTGCAGGGAGTCCCATCTGCCAGTGAGCACTCTTCTCTTCTGCAAGCTCAAGCTCATCTTGCATCTTCGCCATCTGTAAAGCATGAAAGACACCCTGCTCTTAGCATCACAATATTGGATAACAGTGTTTCCTCCTGAGCCTATTCCTGTAGGTGCCAGGTATGAAACAAATACCAAGAAACAACGATAATTCTTGCTATCTTCAGCAGTCTAACTGAAAGTCCAACCTAGAGTCATCTAGGAGGTCCATGGAGAAAAAAATGTGACCACTGGTAAAACTGTGTAATGCATAGGACTGCAAACACAAGTCTCTCTGGTCTACCCATGATTTGAAATTCCCTGCTTAGTGGCTTTAATAGATAGAATTATTATATAATCATTTGAAGGGGGCAGTGACTGTTTGCAATGTCTGGCTCTACTCAGAATTCCTGTGGCCTTTTCATGGAATTCATTCACAGGACAACATTCCTCCCCTACCTCCATCCACCTGCTCCTGACCTCCCCCATGTAAGCTTTTGGTTGCTAATACCAGCACCTACTATCTAGCCCTCAGAGGGTGCTGTTGAGCAATAGGGTGGCTCGATGAGAACTTGAGATGAATGCCCTTTCCCTATAGCAGCTCTGGGTCCATCCATCAGCGATCTGGGAGGGAGGAAGACCCAACCTCCAGCCTCTGATCAGGATACCTCTGTCTCCTAACTCCAGGTCGGGCCAGGCCCAGGCTTTGGCTGCCCTCTATGGGACAGTGCTGGGATACCACCTCATTTGGTGTCTTCTTCCCTAGGATGCTTCCTCCATCGCTTGATGGACTCTCCTGGGACTACTCCTGTGAACATAGGTTGTCAACTCAGGGAGCGCCTGGGGGAAGGTAGCTATGTACCTGTCTCCACGGGAGCTTATGTCCCTTTGCCCTGCATCTTGGGAAGTTTCTAAATTTCTAATCCTAAATTTTCTTAACACTTTAAAAGTCACTAAAACTATGTAACTGTAACATCCTGTAAAAGCTAACATTTAAAAATAAAGCTTCCATGGGGGCCAGAGAGATGACGCAGAAGGGGAAATCCAAGCCCGCTGACTTGAGGTCAGTCCCTGGAATTCATGTGTGAAAGCCCGATGTGGAAGCATGCGTTTAGAATCCCAGCGTTCCTACGGTGAAGTGGGAAGCAGAGGCAGGAGAATATCCCAGAAGCTTGCAGGCAAAGCCAACCTGGGGTATGTCGTCGTCGTCGTCGTCGTCGTCGTCGTCGTCGTCCTCCTCCTCCTCCTCCTCCTCCTCCTCCTCCTCTTTCTCCTCTTCTCCCTCATCTTCCTCCTTTTCTTCCTCCTCCTCCTCGTCCTCCTCCTCGTCCTCCTCCTCCTCTTCCTCCTCCTCCTCCTCTTCCTCCTCCTCCTCTTCCTCCTTCCTCCTCTTCTTCCTCCCCCTCTTCCTCCCCCTCTTCCTCCTTCCCCCTTCTCCTCCAAACAAGGCAAAAAGAGAGAAAAACCTGGGTCCTCTGACCACTACCTTCCCACCCCACATAACACACTCAGACATACAACAATAACAAAGTTTAACATGTTTTCAATGATGCTTCCATATTTATCAGACAGGGTATCATGTAGCCCAGGCTAGATCCTCCTGATCCTCCTGCCTAGACCTCCTGAGGGCTTGAATCACCAACAGATGCCACCATTGATGGCCATGGTTTTCTTTTAGCTTATCCAACAAAATCTGAATTTCATAGTGGTTTGATATCAGCTGTCCATTGTATAAAATATATTTATGTCAGATGACTTATAGAGTTCATTTCTTTCCTTAAACTTCTGCTTCCATCCCTCTTCCAGTATAGGATTTCATTCCAACTGTAAACGATTCATATGCTTTAAACTTTAAAGTGTTTGCCTAAATCATACCTTTCTGTTGGGGAACTGTGTGTGTGTGTGTGTGTGTGTGTGTGTGTGTGTGTGTGTGTGTGTGTGTGTGTGTCTGTGTGTCTGTGTGTGTGTGTGTTAATTTCCTATGTCTATAAGTCTAGGTATCAAATTTTTGTCAAGATGGGATATTATTAGAATTTACCACAAATGCCTATATATGTAAACTTTGCTCATTTTAGCAGGGAAAAGTAAATATTGTATTGGAAATTTATTGATTATATGGATAATAAGTATAGTATTTCTAACTCTGGCCTGACCATTTCTACCCAATCTCCAAAGCATCCTAGGAAGATCTTATATCTGGCCCATAGCAGCTTAATCAGATGCAGGATGTCTAAGAGACATGTCACACTCATGGGGGGCTGGGGCAGGAACAGGGCATTTGTAAGAGATGGGAAGAAGGCCTCCGAGATTCCTCACACATAAAACATGCTCTTTAAGACTAGCTCCTTAGACAGCTACACTCTGGCAAGTCTCTGTGTGTCCACTAGGGACGATGTATGTACCCCAGAAGGGAAAATACCTACCTTTACCAAGATCCTCATTAGCAGTGGTGGAGGACCACAGAAGCTGGGAGAGCTTTAGAGATTGTGAGCTGGGTTAACAACCAGGGACTGTCCACACAGGCATCCATCAGCTCTGTCACTCATCACAGCTGCAGAGAGCTAGTACTCACTGATGTTTCAGCCTAGGCCACATGCCGCTTGAAGCACGTCACATACATTCAGTGTTCACCTTAGGCTATGACATAAGCTCTGTTACTGTCTTCACTTTGCAGCCGAGGAAATGGAGGCTCAGAAAGACAGAGCGGCATGCCCAACATCAGATGTTCAGTGACTGAAGAAATATTCAAGTACCATTTCCTAAGTGGGTGCAAAACCCTACCTCTGTAAGCTCCACCTCAGACAGTATCTGTGGTTGGGCTAATTTGCCCATAGCTGCTCTCTCAGACTCAAGTGTCTACCAACACATGAAAGACAATGAAACCTCCCGCAAACCCAGACTACTTGCTAGTAGTTTCCCAGGAGCATGGGATCTTCTGCATCATAACATCTAGTTGAAGGACTCCTATGCTCTCAGGATCTGTAACAGTAGGCTGGTGGCTCTCAAGCATCAGCCTGTATGAGACTCCCTCACGTGTTCTCAGTGACGTGGTCGGTCTACAGTGGGAGCTGAGAATCTGCGTATCCAGTGAGTGCTAGATGGTGCTGATGTTGCCGGGGTTAGAGTGTACCAATCTGATGATTTTCGACAGTGAACTGCCCTGAGACATGTGGCAGGAATGATCCAGGCAGTGTTTTCCAAACTTGGACATACACCTGAACCCCGAAAGGAGCTTTGTGAATAATACTATCTCTGTGTCTCACCCTCAAACAATGATTTCATTTGTCTGGGGTGTGGTTTTGTTCTCAATTAGAAGCTACTACAAATAGTGCTGCTGTATGCATTCTAGTAAGTATGAATATGTACAGATTATTTTACTTACACACACACACACACATACACGTACACATACGTATGAATATGAATTGTATTGGCTTTATAGAGTTAACTTAGTTAAGGTTTCTATTGCTGTAATAATATGCCATTACCACAATCCACCTGGGGAGGAAAAAGTTTTTCATCTTAAACTTCCAGAAACCATCGTGAAGGAAAAGCAGAGCAGGAACCTGGGGCCAGGAACTAAAGCAGAGGCCGCTTACATGCTTGCTCCTCATGGCTTCCTCAGCTTGCTTTCTCACCCTGCCCAGGATCACCAGCCCAGGGTTGGTCCCGCCCACAATGGGCGGAGCCCTACCCATACCAATCACTACTTAAGAAAATGCCTCCATAGGTTTACCTACAGGCCAATCTGGTGGCAGCATTTTCTTCACTGGTGTTCTCTCTTTCCCACTGAACCTAGCCCGTGTCAAGTTAAAATTAAAAACTATCCAGTAGAACAATCTAGAACAAGTATAGAGTCTTATTTCCAACTTCAGTCTGATTCATACATATTTAGTATACAATAATTTCCCTGCAAGATCCTGGAGCCCAACGGGACTCTGGGCTGCTGTCCTAGAGACCTTTGTGGATTTCTGATCTCCATTCCATACTTCCTCTTTAACCACAGATCCATAACTATTCTTTACCCCCGTCCGGTAAGAAGCTGCCCTTGGCCCTCACGTAGATCTCAGAATTGTATCCCAACAGCCTCATCCTCTCCAAAGCTGGAAGGCTTGGGTTACAAAGGCAGAGCTGGAGTGTTCAGACTCAGGAGGCTCCCCACCTGCCTGAGGATGCAGTTCCTGCCTTCCTAGAATGTTTTGGTTCTCATTGACATCCCCTGCCTCCCAGCTCCCTGACTCCACAGGAATCCTCGGAGCTACTTTCTTCTCTGTTCCGAACATATCGAACTTATCGGCTCCCTCCCTACCTTTCTGAGATTTTATCTCCTTTTCCCTCTTATCTCAGGGTGTTCCCTGTTTTCCTGGATCGGCAGCATCTCTTTTATTTCTTTGCTATCACTTCTTGCCCCCATGCGTTTCAACCTCATGAGGAAAGACCAGCCAGACAAGAGCACTTCAGGGTCTCCAAGGAAGATGCCACAGATTACCTTGTTTGCCGTTCACTGGAGCCGGGGTCTCTTCGGAACAAGGCTCTTCCTTATCACTCACCATCAGTTCCCCCGAGGAGAGGAGCAGGTACAACTGCTGCATCAGATCTGAATGGTTACCATGACTGTTCCCTAGGAGGAAGAAATGCTGCTCCCGAGAACCAGAGTCTTCAGACAGCCCACTCTCTCCTGCCTCAATTCTGTACACCTCGGGGATGAGTCTGGGGTGCAGGGGAAAAGTAATTAAAGTGGTTAGCCAAGTCCTGTCTAAGATTAAGTGCAAATCTAGCCGCATACCAGAGCAGAAATCCATCTTATGCACGTGATAGGAATAGTCCTCGTGGGGTTTGTGGATACAAGGGCAATTTTCTAATATCCAGAAGGAAAATTGAACACATATTTGTCTCAGAGGTTTAGGATTCCACACCAATGTTGTTTTCATCACTAAAGTTTTATTGGGGACTTGGGGTTTTGCTTTACAAAGTCAGAATCATTCCTGCAGCTCTGACAGCTTTCTGAAAGGCAGGATGGTTTCTGTCACTTTTTTCCTTCCAACCTTTGATACTGTAAGCTTTGCTTGGGCACTAGCCAATCTGAGCTGCATTATGTAGTTATCAATATGAGATAGTCTTAATAAAAGCAACATATATGGTTGACTGTAATATAATACAGATTGTGTTCTGCCTTCTGCTAGCCAGTGATGTCATCACCAACACAACATTTAAAAATACCCTTGCTCAGCCCAAATCCTGCATCCTAAAATGAAAATGCCATTCACTTCACATCCTTAGATTATGACCCACTAATGCTGGACCAGCCATCACTTCACATTCTCAAGGATTGTTTCCTGGGCAGTACTTGCCACATCTGAAATTTCTTAACTCACAATGCACTGTCTTCTGTGCCAGCATTCTCTGGGTCAGGGAAGGTGAGATTAGCACACTTGGCTTGTAGGTCTTTGCCGGGATATTTGTTGATAGCACCTGGAAACAGTGGAATACTTAGTCTAATTTTTACCTTCCCACATAATGCCTATCACCCAAAAAGTCAGCTCATCTTTTCCTGGAGATGGAAGTCTCTTTAAAAACAAATTAATCTTGTGAGGGACTTTGCAAAGTCGGCACGTTGGCATTGAAAGACCTTGTTCTTGCCAAATCAATGAGATACAGCAATAACTGAATTAAAAGTTCCCATGCTCAGTGATACAATTCAAGGACATTCCTCTGCATTCCTCCTGTTATCTATTCTCCCCTCATCCCACACCCAGAAAATGGAGGCTCTTCTTAGTAGGCTCTGTTGGCTACTGAAGTTGTCTTCCGTGTTTCTACCTTGGATTTGAAAGAAGGCACTGTTTTTGACTCAGTAGTAAATATATTGCCTGAACTCTAACGCTAAGCCAAGTCCTGGGATTGTGTGTGCCAGAACTCCTAAAATCCCAGGTAACCCTAGCAAGCTCCAAGCCACTGCAGATAACCACACAGCGTGGCTTTTGCTCTGTCCCTGATTCCTAGCACAGGCCAGAACTTGTTTGACACTTAGCCTATTCCATACCTGTCTAAAATTACAATGCCAAGGACAGAAGTTACTCTCAGAGAGCCACAGTAGGGAAAGACACATTTCAAATCACTATGTGGTTGCATGTAAGCTAGATCTTACAGAGAGGCTCTAGAAAATATCTGTACCTATAAATCGTAAGAATTCAAGTCAGAGCCAGGGCTGACAAGGTAGACCAGATGATCTTGGGAAAAGTGGAGGTAGTGACAGTAGGGGTTTTATTTATTATAGTAGTACACTTTGTTAAGGGTTTAGTAACTAAAGTGCAGCTTAATAGAAAAGAATATAGTCCTAGGGTCAGAATGTGTGGGGGTTGAATCTAGAATTTACCAGGCATTAATTATGAGCTTTTGAGAAATTTATTTAATGTATTCAAACCTTATTTTTCCTTTATAGAAAAGGGATCTGAATTCATTCCTTTGAGGGCTATGCTGAAGATTAACTGATGTAGCCAGTCAGAGAACCAAACATTTAGCAAATGTTCAGAAGTCAGGCTTCAAGGAAATCTTTCAACTATTTGAGGATCTCCTCCCTAGAACTGTACCCAACATGAACAGGCTTTTCTCTGAGATTCTCTTACTGACTCCTGGTCACATCCTACCACTCTCTACTAAAATGAGATGCATTCAACTAAGTAGGCTGATTGACTGTGTACAGAGACATCAATAAAGCAACAAAGGAGAGAGGCTTGAGTGACTTACGTCTGATCGAATGAACAAATGGCTTGATGAACTTGATGACATAGTCCAAATCTGGCCTGTGTACCCGGCCAAGCCGGACTAAGTGATGATCCAGGGGGTGGCTTGCTAATTCTTCTAACTCCACGTCATTGTGTATTGGACCAAAGGAAAATACAAATATGGAGTAGCCTTGGCACTTGGCTCTCAGAGATGCATTCTTTAAAACTTCTTTGTCTAAAGGGTTGGTTTCCCCTGCAGTTACTATAAAGATAACTTTATTTTTCCTCAGATTGGGGGTTCCTACAAAGACATTGTCAATTGTCCACTGAAGGGCATGCCCAATAAAACCATCTCCATTGAGCTGCTGAAGAGACTCATGGAGATGATGCTTCATTTGTTGTACAGTGTTGTAAGTGACCAAATCGAATTCCAGGTAGACTGGGCATTCGTCAGTGTTTGGCAGATAGCCTGGGGGAGAGAAGGTCAGGACAGCCACTCTGTCTCCTAAGACAGAGGTCAGTGGAGCTGGGGCGATGTGAAAGTAATCCAGTACTGAAGTTATAAAAGCTCTCACTTCCTTAAACTCGTTACGTCCTCCTACTCGGTGTGAAGTATCTATGAGGAAAGCCACGTCCATGTAATATTCTTGAAGAGACGCATCTCCAGGCTCAGGAGCAAGACCCAGCTCTCTTCTGCCATGACCTTCATGTTCTGCAACAGAATAACTTTAGTCACTAATAGTGAAAGGGTTAACTCGAAACTCTAAGACATGAGTGTAAACACACGCCATGGAAGGTTCCCACTCTTCATTCCCATACCGACACCACTAATCAATATAATAGCAGGCATTACTAATCAATCTCAGTACTTGTCCTGAAATACATTCTTCAAACCTGCCTTCACTTGGTGCAGAATTATTTCCATTTGACACATGGTGCCACATAAGAAACCTACTTGCTACAAACTTCAGGTTTTTCTGAAATAACTGATTTGACTCCAAAACATTTCAATGAAAGAGGAATATATGCCTGATTTTAGCTCTTCCTTACAAATCCTGCAGCATGCATTCACACCTACTGACTATTTAATTACAAGTTGTAAACATAAGAGAAAGTACAGATGTCAAAGTAACAACTCATGTGCTGGCATATATGGTAGATAAAGCAACATCAATGGGGCAGGTATAAGTCACTACTGACTTTAGAACCTTACTGCTATGTAAGATATGACAATCTTTAAGACTTGGGTACTCTGAGTGGTGGCTATCAGCCCATGACTGATAAGGAACTCACATCATGAGGGGGGTCAAACAGATCAGTAAGCAGTGGCTAAATCAGTTAACATTAATTTCTTTCCACAAAGCATTCTCAGAGAAGAAATTAATACCCCAATTTACACACTTGTCTGTCTGTCTGTCTGTCTGTCTGTCTGTCTGTCTCTCTCTCTCTCTCTCTCTGTGTGTGTGTGTGTGTGTGTGTGTGTACAACTGCACTTGCTACGGGCATGCATGTGAAGAGGCTAGATGTTAGAACTGAGTGTCTTCCTTTATCACTCTCCCCATTATATTTTTAAGACAGGGTCCCTCATTGAGCCCAGCCCTTGCTTTTGCAGCTAGACAGAATGGCTGGCTCGAGAGCTCTGGGACCCACCTGTCTCCATGCTCTACTTCCACCTGATCCATACCCCAGCCCTGGTGTTACATCAGAGCGCTGACATATGCAGCTTTTCCATGAGTTCTGGGTCCTAACCTTCAAGGTAGGCTCCCTTTCCACCGGGCCATCTCTCCATCCCTCTCAGTTTGCATTCAGATGCAAGCTATTTTGTTGCAGACAGTCACTCCCAGTGATATTGCTTTAAATCTACAGGATTGTGAAAGCTTTCTACACTCCTGGGAGAGGCAGCTGGATGGGGAGATGGGGGAATCATCAGCTCTGTAAGACAAGAAGTAAATGGCCAGTGTCCTTTCTTTCTCTCTGAAAGAAGTGTGTTTGTAAGCACGCTTGAACAATCAGTAGCTTTCTAACTGGGGAAAGATGTATTGATTCCTATTTCTGCTCAATTTGTTAGTAAAAGGTCTCACATTTAGTGTTTTATTTAGTCTCCAAACAGTAAATGAACCAATACCACTAGATTAATACTATAAAAGTTAATATCAAGATAGGGTGCAACAAATGCATGATTAGTACAAATGATTTTTATTAATACTGGAAATATTTTTTTAGACAGGTTTTTGAATGTTCAAATGAACCTAGGGCAAGTCCACACTACCCTTTTGTCTATTCCTGGATTTGACTTCCTAATCCCATTTTAGAGTAATTTTTGAATCTATATTAAGTAGGAATGGTGGTCTAGACCAGGTGTGGTAGTATACTCTTTTAATCCCAGAACTCAGGAGGCAGGCAGATCTCTGTAAGTTCAAGGTCAGTCTGGCCTCAATAGTGAGTCCTAGGTCAAAGCTATATAGTGAGGTCCTGTCTCAAACAAAAAATGCTAGTGGTTTAAGAAATTGCTCAGTAGTTAAGAGCACATGATGCTCTGGCAGAGGACCCAGGTTCAGTTCCTAGACCCAAAGGGCAGCTCACAGCCAGCAGTCACTCCAGTTCCAAAGAATCTAATACCCTCTTCTGACGTCCACAGGTACCAGGCAGATATATTGTACACATATGTGCACACAGATAAAATACCTATACACACAAATAAATAAATCTACCTTTTAAAAAATGTAATGGTTATATATAGTTTTCCTTTCATGTAATTTCTTTGCCTGTTTTTTGGTATTAAAATGACATAACTTCAAAGAATGAGTTGGTAAATAGTCTTTCCTCTTAAATTCCCTAGAAAAGTTTGTATAGAATTGATATTCATGGCCAGGCAGTAATGGCTCATGCCTTTTATCCTAGCATTCAGAGACAGAGGCAGAGGCAGATGCAGGCAGATTTCTTGAGTTGGAGGCCAGCCTGATCTACAGAGTGAGTTCCAGGACAGCCAGAGCTACACAAAGAAACCCCGTCTTAAAGAAATATTTTTTTTTTAAAGAATTGATATTCATCATTTCTTAGAAGGTTTGTTGAACTTGTGGTAAAATCATGGGAAAACTTCAAGTACAAATTCAATCATTTTGACAAGCTAGTTAGCTCATTTCTTCTTGAATGAACTGTGGTGATTTTCATATTGTAAGACACTGTGTCTAATTTATATGTAAAAGTGGCTCATTATGTCCCGCAACCCTTTTGAAAGTCGTAGAACACAGAAATGCTTCCTCTCTCTGCTAACACTGGTTATTTGTATCTACTTTTTCTGGTGAGTCTGATTCTATGGCTTTATCAATTTTATTGATCTCAGAGATATGACTCTTGGCTTTACTGAGTTTTATGATTTTTTTTGTTCATTGGGTCCTTAAATGTTGTTGCTTTCTTCTGCCCACTCTGGAATTGCTTGTCTTGCCGTTTCTGGCTTCTTAAGATGGAAATTGAGGTGACTGATCGGAAGCTATTTATGTTTTTGTGTTTTGTTTTGTTTTGTTTACCAGTGTAAGCATTTACTATTAAAATTCTCTAATTATGCTCTAGTGGGGCCTTGGAAGATCTGGAATGTCTGTTTCATTTGTATTTCTCCCAAAATGCTTTCTGATTGCTTTATTGATCTCTGTTTCAGACATGGATTGTTTTAAAGTGTTTTATTTATTTTCTAAAAGTTTGGGGATTTTTTCAAAGATCCTTCTGCTAATTATTTTGACTTTAGTTATATTTGGGTCAGAAAATATTCTTGCTGTGACTTGAATCCTTTAACATTCTCAAACATTGTCCCAACGCATGAACACAACAGGGTCTATTTTGGCAAGTATTTCATGAGCATTCCAAAAGAATGTACACTCTGCTCCTGGGTGGAATGTTCTGGAAGTGCCAAGTAGTTTACTTTAGCTGATAATGTTGCTTTACCACACGCCTGGTGTCTCTCTCTCTGTCTCTCTCTCAGATACTGAGAGAGAATATGGAGACTCACTGATTTTTTTTTAATTCTAATTATTGAACTTTTTTTCATTTGAGGAATTTCCTTTGCTATAGTTTCAAGTGGCCTGCTATTTTTACCCTGTTGTCAGATCGAGGCTGCCTGCCATTAACCTCCTCGCTGGTGCACTGTTCCCCCTCTACAGATACTTCAGCACTGGAGAAGAGGCTCCGTGGGTAAAGGCTCCTGCTGCGCCAACATGTGGATCTGAGTTTGAGTCCCAGCACCCAGGTAAAAGGTTGGCTGTGACTGCACCTGTAACCCTAGCACTGAGGGGTGCCGAGACAGGAGGTTTCTGGGGCTCACTGGCTGCCACCCTGGCTCCATCCCTGAGAGATCCTGAAAGGAGTCAGGCAAAGAGGGGTTGAGCAGGATCAAGTGCCCTCTTCTGTGAGAGTGTGCTCGCACACACCCAACACACCCACCCACGCATGCATACGGGCAGGCACTCACCAGAGGTGGCATAGCAGGGAGAGCATCTACAGCTCCCTGGAGTTCTCTCTGTGCAGCTCTCTCCTCTGTCCTGTGAACCTTAGCTCCTGGTCTCCCTGCGCTCTCAGATCTCTTTCCTCATCTCATGAGGAAACCTAAAATTCTCTCACTCCACATAGAATCTAGGGTGAGGAAAGCAGAGACTCCGCTGCTCACCTCCTTTTCTCTATCTCCCAGGAGCTTCAACTTTTGCTTCCTAAAGCCCAGTGTCTTTCTTTCTTCTTCTTCTTTTTTTTTTTTTTAATTTACTTATTTTATCAGTACACTGTCACTGTCTTCAGACACACCAGAAGAGGGCATCAGATCTCATTACAGATGGTTGTGAGCCACTATGTGGTTGCTGGAATTTGAACTCAGGACCTCTGGAAGAGCAGTCAGTGCTCTTAACCACTGAGCCATCTCTCCAGCCTATTGTCTTAATTGTTGTCTCATCTGTGTGGGATTTCTTTTCTGTTGGTTATGCTGGACGTGGCCCCTCTGTTCTACCTGAGAGGTTCTGTTATAAAATACTGATCAGTGTGTGTGTGTGTGTGGGGGGGGTGATTGCTTCTCTCTAAGCATAAAGAACTGGTCACACATGTACTAGATTGTTAGTACATTTATAGAAACCAACAGGATTTGGCACTTCATAAGCTTGCTTGAAATGTACAGGGCTCCCATTCCCCACCAGAAGCCCAGTTTGAAGTTCTTAATGAATGTACAGTCCAGATGGAAGTCCTGATTAAGCCGCTGAGCAGCAGATAAGAAGTGTGTCCTGGAGTGCTCTTTGCCGACAGTGCGAAACCATCTCTGAGGGTCACAGCCACAGCACATGAGGGACTGGCTGTACTGAGAAGAGAATAGGCTTTCTGCCTTTTGGGAGTTCGAAGTTCTGGACCTGACTGACCATTATCTGTGCTATCAATAACAGCTCTAGTTTCCAGCTCTCGATTATTAGTCTTTTTAGGGGCCAACCAGCAGACTTCCATAAACATAGAGGCCATGATTGCACAGATGCTACAGTAGGAGAGGAAGGAAGGACTGACTGACTGGAGGAGTAAAATGTCATTCCATGCACGCCTAGAAATATCACTATCTCAGTTTTAGTTTTCTTTTTATAAATAAACTAAAATCTCATTTCCCCCTCTAAGTACCCAGCAACAAATTCTTTTCTAAAGAGGCACAAACCACCTACAAGAAACCCTTAAAAATAGGTTCCCTCTGTACTTAGATTTTCATGAAAAAAAAAAATCAAAGAAACTAAATATAGATGACTGTGCTTTGAAAACTCTAAAATTTAGTCTAACCCTAAGGTAGGATTGTTCTATTTTGAGTCTAAATTCATGTTATTTGGGAAGATTCAGGCTTCAGAAATATTTCTCCTTTAACAAAACCTGGCAGGAGCCTAAATAAAACACGCACACAGCTCGCCGCGATGCTCTACGTTCTGTCCAAATGTCAGCATAACTAACTTCTTGCCTTCAGTTCTGTGGAAGAACTGAGTTAAAAGGGCATGGCTCACTACCATGCACAAGACTTGGATGGAATGAAGGATGTGGTCAGGTTTCCTAGGAAGTACTCCCCAGAAAGAAGCTGAACTTTAATCAAAGATGTACATCACGGAGCCAAGTGGGGGCGTGGAAGGGAAATTTAGGGAGCAGGGAGCATCGTAGAGCATGAGCCCTCTGGACAGGACAAGTGTGCTAAATCAGTATGGTTGTCTGTCGTGACACTTGCAGGAAATCTCATCGACATTTGTGAGTTATCCAGTGGGCTGCCTTGGAATGTAACCAGTGCCAAAATTAGCTGTTGGGTTTTCTTTTCTTTTTATCTTTTCTGGAGTTTATTGTTATTGTTGTTTTGCTTTTACATTGTTTGTTTGTTTGCTTTTCAAGACAGTATTTCTCGGTGTATCCCTGGCTATCCTAGAACTCAATCTGTAGACCAGGCTGGCCTCAAACTCAGAGATCTGCCTGCCTCTGCCTCCCGAGTGTTGGGATTAAAGGTACGTGCCTTCACTTCACATCTTACTCATGGGTTTGTTTGTTTTTTATAAGCTATGAGGCTAATATATGTATTGAGTTCTACTCATGTGAACAATTTCTGATTTCTTCTTTTAAAATGTTATCTGTGTGTGTGTGTGTGTGTGTGTGTGTGTGTGTGTGTGTGTATTCCTGCATGTGTGTCTATGTACCACATGCATGCCAGTCTATGTACCAAAGAGGCCAGAAGAAGGTGTAGGATCCCCTGGAACAGGATGATTATGAACCACCATGTGGTTCTGAGAACAAACCCCAGGTCCTCTGACGAGTCGGCCAGCAAGCTCCTAACCACTGAGCCAGCCCTTAGAGGTCCAGATCGCTGGTATTGTTCAAGTTCAACGTTTTCCCAATATTCGAAAGCATTGGCAGTGCTTTTTGTTTCTGCTTTCTGATACTAAACCAAGTATTCCATCCACTTCGGGTCTTGGGTTCAGATCTCCACATACCTTCTCTCATCAAAACTTCCTCTTAGCATGAGACTAGGATTGCCACTGCTTCTAATTCACACCTGAACAGACCTAAGCTTGGAGACGTCCAGTGATTTAGCCAAGAAACCAAAGCCTAGAAGTAGAGACAGAATCTATCCCAAATCTGTCCCAATGGCTGACTCCTTCAGAAGGAGGAGTTGTCAAACCTCAGGGTAGGGCAGAAGTGGTGAAGCACACACTAACCAGGTCGAGAAAGGCTCAGGGACCTGATTAGAAGAAAGTCGTCTTCAGTCTATTGGCATTCCTTCTGACTGACGCCATGAGGGAATATTTTCTTCTAAAAGTATGTCATGACATAAATCAAATTGGTCTTCCTTTTCCTCCAGTGGGCATTGCAGAGCAGTGGTTATAGACAAGCCTTAGGAGCTGGAGTCTTATTTCTGCCTGTTGTTAATTCAGTGACTCCAGCTCTCTTCCATGACTCCTTTCCTCTCTACAAAATGCCATGCTAATACATGACAATCCCACAAGGTTTGTGGGAGGAAAAAAAAATGGAATAGTGTGCAAAGCCCACAACAAATTAAAGTCCTCACAAATTTAATCTTTATGAGTAAACAAGAAGAAAACTCCTAGGGCTACGAGAATCCTCCCTGCCATGGTAAATTCTTCAGAATTTTGATAAGAAAAGAAAATGCAGCCTGTTGGCC
Organism: Mus pahari; assembly: GCF_900095145.1. Lineage (NCBI taxonomy): Eukaryota > Metazoa > Chordata > Mammalia > Rodentia > Muridae > Mus > Mus pahari. The sequence continues at coordinate 99,045,303 of NC_034599.1, forward strand.
TAACTTACAGATGCACTCACACAGGCCCCAGAAATGACGAGCCCACTGTGTTCTTGCATGCTTATCTGCAGAGGACTTGGCAGCACTCTATGAACCTCTCCATCTCACACCCGCAGCCCAGGCCTCTCCTCCCCTCTGTCTGGTGAGGTCATTGGCTAGGTTCCAAGGCTGGGAAAGCAGGGGAGGTGGGCACAGTTTGTGCACACCACTGCATGCCATTAACATGTCCTGGGGAAGCAGAAACCCTTACAAGCCTCTTGTTTTTTCTGGGTGAGAACCTCGTCTCGTTTAAGTAGAAGATTTAAAACAGATTTCATTCTTTCCCCTGAAGATAGGACAAACATTCTCCTTGGCCTTGATTTTTCTAGGTGGTTCTTAGATTGTCAGAACATCACTTCTGAACCACTTTGTGCTCAGAAACAAGAGTCTGCAGAAAAGGCCTGCCTCCTGGGGAAAAGCACCGCCACCTTTGAGAATCACTGCACCCAAGCCACCTGCAGACTTGTCCTTCGGTTTTAATGAAGTTACTCTGTGCTTTATGTTTCTAGGTGGGTTTATTTATTATAAGCAAGCTTTAAAAATTGAATTGGAAAAAAATTTTTAAATACCAGAACTGTATCACCAAAATTATTTGAAAATAACTCTCCAAAATAATGATGCAGTTTATGTTGTTTTCAGATTTAGGAAATAAATGTACTTCGCCATTTGTAAGTGATCACGTAGCCATCACCAACCACACAGTCAGGTCTTTGGTGCAGGAGACCAGAAGCTGATGCCATGCAGTACATGAGCTGACTGACATTCCAAGGATGGCTCGGAAACTGACTCTGCCATCCAACATAGATTTAAGTTTGAGTGCATGTATGTGCAAGTTGAATATGTGGCAGGAAAAGTCAGAATCAAGTGACATGTTCAAGAAGACATTCATAGCTAAATATATTCATTCATTCATTCATGAGAGTGTTTAGAAAAATCAGGATGGAGTTTATAGCAATTTGGACAATGTTAGACATGATACTGTGTGAAAAAATAGAACATGCAGTTGAATAAAGCCGTGGAAAGTGATATGCCCATGGGGGAGACAAAGGATGAATTCAACACTGAAAAAAGCTGTTTGATAAATGCTTTTGAAGTTTTATGTTCAAAATTTTATTATCACTTTACAGTTCCTTTGAATTTTGTTTTTGTTTTTTTTTTAATTAAGATCCTGGAGTAATGATGGGGCAGCAATGGGCAGATGGAGATGCTGCAGGCCTCCACTCACACCAGATGCCAGAATCCCTCTTCAGCTATGGCAAAAAAGTCTCCAGATACCACAGTTACATCCTCAGACCCCACGTGGTATAAGGAAAACCAGCTCCTGCCAAGTTGTCCTCTAGCCCTCTACATACACAATGGTTATTGCAACACACACACACACACACACACACACACACACACACACACACACACCAAAGAAACACATTTAAATCCATCATTTTGGGGGCTCCACTTCCCCCAAATGGCTGATTAGGTCCAGAATGAACACTTATAGGATTCATTTCTAGTGAGTGCCCAGGTGCTGCTAGCAGGAGGGAGGAACCTCACTGTAAGGGTCACGTGAACAGTTGATCTCACACCAGAGACCATACAGAATCCATATAGCCTCACAGAGTGGGACCAGGGATGAGCCTGATGCAAGCCAGAGCAGGCAGAAGCAGCAGAGTGAGGCTAGCTAGGGGAGACAGGCAGGGATTGGGTATCTCGTGGAAGAGGGTGACAACCTGCTGCCAGCCCACTGGGCACAGGAACTACAAAATTCTTAAATAGCTGAGATCACAGACTTTCCCCTCAAGCCTCTCCATTCAAGGACAGAAAGGTCAGCCATCAGCTGTAAGAATTACATGATAAATGAGTAGTACATGCAGCATATGGAGGCACTCATCAAAGTTATCAACTAATTTGTACCGTGCATCTGGAACTTATGAAAGCTTAGCTCTCAGCGACTAAAGGTTTGGAATCACAGCTGACCCCAGGACAGCACATCATACAGAAAGTCCTTAGCAGGTTTTGGCAACTGGCTACAAAAGATTTGAGAGAGAAGAGAAGGGCAGGGAGAGGCATGGCAGGGCAAGGTATGGCAGTATGGGGAGAGACAGAAACAGACAGACAGATAGACATTTGCGACAGACTTATTCATGGGACTAAAGACAAACATGCCATCCCTGGACCTGAGACACTACCCCCAGGCTATCACTACCCAAAGTCCTTTTACAGGAATCCTCCACACACTTCAGAATTTTGGTAGGGTAACCATTTACTTTTTATCCTCCTGATAGAAATATAAACAGGTATTTCTTTAACCAAACTGAACCCCACAGTGGCTGCAAGGGTCAAGACATCTGGAAAGTCACATGAAAAGCCTTT
>NC_034599.1:99048013-99061051 GCF_900095145.1 Mus pahari
TCTCTCTCTCTCTCTCTCTCTCTCTCTCTCTCTCTCTCTCTCTCTCTCTCTCTGTCTCCCTCTCTCCTCTGCTTTCTCTGATCCATTTCCAAGACTTGGGAACGGTCGCTTCTAACAAAGCCATCACAAGCCACCCTTTCCCACGCTGACCCTCTGCCAAAATGCATCTCACTCTTCTCTCTAAGCCAGGCGAGAATGGATTTCTGTGCCTTGAGGAAAATCGTAATCCCCGTACCATTAAGTGACCAAACAAAATCAACACTATCCTATTAAAAGAGCCTCTAACTCTCTTGTGCAGGCTATGCCAACATGAGAGTTTAAAATTGCCTTAATGAAGTCACATACAGGCTTAATACATAGACACCACACGTCCAAGTTTACTGAGAATCTTCTTTTTAAAGCTAACACAGCTTATTTTTCAATTGATAATTGATTAGCTTTTAAATTCTTTACTGTAGTTTTACAAAAGCTAGTTTGGCTATTTTAAAAGTAAAGTTCAAATGCTCATACTTCCGAAATACTTATGGGGACACAAGTGTTAAATCTAAGAAAAAGAAGAGCTATCCAGAAAGCTACAAAGAATCAATAATATGGTGTGAAGGCCACCTTTTTCCTTTTATATTTGCATATTCTAGTCATGCATCTGATACACTGGATACAATACTTAAAATGCAACACTCTGGCCAAATGGTTATTTTAGAAGATTCTAGATGCAGAGTTTGATGGCTGAGTAGTCTATTTGAAATTTCACATTTAAAAAATTTTTTAACTATGTATTTACTTTTATGTGTATGGGTATTTTGCCTGCATGTATGGCTGTGCATCATGTGAGTACAGTGCATGAGGATGGCAGACGAGGGCATCAGATCCTCTGAAAGTGAAATTACAGATGATTGTGTGCTGCCATGTGGGTACCAGGAATCAAAGTTGGGGCCTTTGCAAGAACAAGGAATGTTCCCTGCCGCTGAGCCATCTCTTCAGCCCCTCACATTTTCAAATGAAAATAAGACACCTTCATGTATCTTATGTGTTTATTATCTTACATATTAGTTTTAAGCTATTAAAATGTTGACATGAAAATATTTAGAGTAAGCCATGGGGGAATTGCACACTCTGCCATTTCTGAGTATCTCGAAAAAATAAAATTTAAACCTAGTGTAAGCACAAATTGTGGGGCAATGGCCAGGCTGAGTTTTGGAGGCTGTTTTGATCTCGTGTTTGCCCTGATATTCTCTATATTTTCGTGTTCTGAATAATGCCAACCTTCTGAATTGCACGCTCTAATCTCTTTAAGTACATTATGGACATTTCTGAGACCTTGCACAGTGGTTCCCATGGCTGTACCTGTCATCCACTACTTCTGTTGCTGTGATAACTGCCACTGAATCCACCATTCTTAATTGTTTCAGAGTCCAGCCTCAATCTATTGAATTCTATGCTAGTATTAAAAGACAAGGCTCTGGGTGACTGAAAAGATTCCATCATTGGTTCATGTGCTTACCAGAAGTGAGACTCGCCATTGCTACAGATTCCCGGTCATTTCCATAGTGGTTCACTAACTTATGTGGCCCTAGCATCTGACTTGGAACGTAAACCAAATGGTCACCTCCGTGATCCTCCAACACAAAGGAAGGGTCTTTCCCAGCGTTCAGCTCTTGATCAGCCAGGCTGCTCGTGCTTGCAGGAACCTCACGCAGCTTAACAGCCAATCTAGATGAAGAAAAAGCAGGTTTCAGCTGCAACCAAGTGAGTCGGAAAGGTGCAAATAAATTATCCAAACATTTTCATGTATTTCTTCAGTTATTTATTACAAGACAGGGGGGTGATAGCTCCGTTGGTAAAGGGCTTGTTTGCAAGCATTAAGACCTGAGTTTGGTCCCCAAGAAGCCCCATGAAGAAGCTGACCATAGTGGCATTTGCTTGGAAAATGCTGGCACTAGGGAGGAAAAGCTGAGTGGATTCCTGAGGTTCTCCAGTCAATCAGCACAGCAGATTCAGTGAGCTCAGCCAATCAGCACAGCAGACTCAGTGAGCTCAGCCAATCAGCACAGCCGACTCTGTGAGCTCAGCCAGTGAGAGACCCTGACTCAAAACCAAACCCCAAAGGAGGATGACACCCCAAGGAACAGCAGTCAAGGTTGTCTTCTGGCCTCCCCCATACACACATATACACGGCACCCACACATATGAACATCCATATGCATACACATACATACACAGAAAAAAACTGGGTGCTGGAAAATTCTAAATTAATTTCAATCAATTAATTCATCTCCATTTGATCTTCCTTTCCTCGAGTCCACTTATAACCTACGGAGTATTCCTTTGGGATAAGCCAAATCTGATTTGCATAGAGTTGTCAATAAATTATAAAGAAGTCATTCATCAAGCAGCCCCTGGAACAACCTTATCATACCTCAGACTGATCCCAATTACCATAGAAAATAGTCCTTTAATGGACAAAGCCCTGTTCCAAGAGGAGCAAGGCTCCAGACAAGACTCTTGGAATGGGGCCAGCCTTTAGATGGGCAGTTTAAGGGTTCTTTGTGATTTTAGAGTTATGCTTTTATTTCAATGATAACAGAAAACAGACACAAGCATATTTTTGACAATGTCACTTTTAATTTACTGTTAGTAGTTGTGTTTTAATACTGGTGTTTAGGACCCAGAAGTACTATTTAGCTGTGGGGCACAACACGTGAAGGCTGAATGATATCATAACATACAGCGTAGATGTCTTGCATTTGTGTGTGTGTGTGTGTGTGTGAGTCTGTGGTAAGAAGCTAGGCTATTGGGCAACAACAGGGGCGGGCCAGTGAGGCCCAGATGCATCTGCAGCATGGCCATGTGTACAATTTTTGGTTTTCAAATACTCAGCTTTAGAAAACCTAAAGCACTCACTGCATGAAGTTAGCATGGCATTGTTTTGTTTGATTATTTAGATTTGATGTGGAAAATCGATTGGGTTTAGTAGTTGTGAAACAATCACTCGTATTATGATATTTACAGCTGGGCTTGTGGTTGTACGCGCTGAAGTAACAATATATCACGTCTGCAGCTCTGTGGCTTATTCCAGGGAAGCTGATCAACTGGACGTCAATGTGGCCCTGTCTTTCCAAGGGGTTGGCTGCTGGACACGCCCTTGCTAAACTACCAAATAAACGAAATCTGGCATTAAAGGAGTGTGCACGTGTATGAATCCTAGTTGCTTCCGGATACCTGGAAGGAGCCATAGCTTCTCTGAGAAGCTGCCTCGAAGTCTGAGATAAGGGAGTAACAATGGGCCCAGACCAGCTTTGGCCAGGGATCCAAGTTCAGTGAAACTCCAGCTAAAAGCAACCGAGAAAGGCGATGCTCACAGTATCTGAAGGGCCAGAGTCAACCAACTGCTATATTTGTACTTAAGACACAACATGAATGAAAATTGTTTGCATGTGCAATTGTACTATAAGGCCTTCCGCAGGATGCTTTGAGGTTGAAATAATAACTCAGATGCAGATCTAGACATGAGACACTGGAGCAAGTACCATAGTACCTTAGAGAAGGTATAAAGAGCTCAGAAAGAACTCTGTCTGTTGGTTTTGTTAAAAAGACATGGTCTTTCTTTCTTTTTTTTTTTTAAAGATTTATTTACTTATTATATGTAAGTACACCGTAGCTGTCTTCAGACACTCCAGAAGAGGGAGTCAGATCTTGTTACGGATGGTTATGAGCCACCATGTGGTTGCTGGGATTTGAACTCCGGACCTTCGGAAGAGCAGTTGGGTGCTCTTACCCACTGAGCCATCTCACCAGCCCCCATGGTACTCCATTCTTTGGTTCAAGAAAGCTGCTAACTCTTATGAGATAATGGCTTGACATGGTCTTTCTAAGTAGCCCAGATTGGCCTTGAACTCACAATTCTCCTGCCTCCAACTCCAGAGGACTGGGGTTATGGGAGTGTAACACCATGCCCAGCTAAGGCTGTTGACTGTCAACAGGGTGTGGGGTAAGAATCAGTTTCAAAGACAGGGGCCCGCTTTAGACAGGACCATTATTATGGGAAGGAATGGGAGCCCAGGTAGCTGGCCAGAAACCAGGCAGGTGAAAGGGTGTTGCTCACACAGGTCAGCCCAGTACAAAGAGAACTCAGAGCCTCCAGCTCTGGGCAGTGAAGTTAAGAATAAGCTGTGAGCTTTAGTTTGTTTGTTTGTCAGGGTTAAAGTTCGCCAGACACTTTTGAGGAAACCATGCCTTTAAAGGCAAGATTTAATGAAATTCAGTTTTATTAAAAAACAAAACTGAACTTCAAAGTGGAAAGCATACTGGTGTACGACTGCTGCTGTGGAAGGTGGAGTCGGTGAAGAGCCTTTACCTCAGAGTCCTTGTTAGATTGATTCCTTTGCCTAACAGCTTGCTATCCACCAGGTACACACCTATCGGTCAGTTAACAAGTGCTTGTAAACAGAAGGGCTCGCTCAGTTCCACTACCCACCTGAGGCCATGGGGCAGCGAATCTCCCCTCTCTAAATCGAGTCTGCAGTCATCCTTCAGCATCGGTGGTGGGTACTGATTAAATCCGCCTACGGAGGAAACAAAGTTATAGTTTGATTTCCAAACCAGAAATTGGGTTTCCTAGGCAAAGAGAAGCCCGACAGGAATCCTCTCAAGGCAATAAAACGTTAGTAACACATTTCAAGAGCATTTGGCCATGGTGAAAATGGAAAATACTGATGACTAGAAACGGCATTCACAACTTCAACTTCAGAGGATTTCGAGGGCCAAAGAGTGACAAGGGTCGTGGGAATACGCTCAAGGTTAACCCTTCAGGGATGGGTTCGTTGTAATGCAGGAACACTTGAGCACTGCATGCCCACACTAACACAATCTGAAAGACAATCTATTCTGATTCTCATTGGCTTTTTCTCCCAGACTTAAACTACAAGCTCAAACATAGGAAAGATGCTGTCTTATTACATGATATTATTTCTTTTCTTCTGCACCAATAAACACTGATTTCCTATGAGAAAAGGGACTGCAGAGAGGATCTTAACTTACTGCCAACACAATACATCTCTTTAAGCTCTTTCTGTACAGTCTATAACCTGCATAGTGTACCATGGACTGTAATTTTCTTCTCATGCAGGAAAACAAATTTTGATGAAACAAGGTCCTTGGTTATTGAAGATCTAAGACTCAAGCCCAAAAGCATCTCAAAGAATCTCTACAGTTTCTTTTCTCTGGTTCTAGGATACACTTTTATTTTCTATTTGTCTAAAAAATGAGACTGTGTGTCTCTGATTAGTTCCTTTGACAGTGGCTATGGGTACAAGCAGGAATCATGTCACAGCTTTAAATAGAAAAGCAAAAAATGCCCAGAACTGGAGCCTGCACTTTGGGAAAAGGTTCTCAAAGGACCAGAAAATGCAAGAGCAGTCATTTAACTCCAACAGATGAAGTGCATTCCTTCAGGAAGGCAGGGACGGTGGGGGTCAAAGCCCGTCAGCTTTGCTCAGTTGCAAAGCCACTTCTGCAGCCCTGCAGACCTGAGTTATTCTGAGTCTCTTAAAGCTTTGTTAGCCATCTAGAGAGCACAAAAGACAATACTGTGTGGGGAACAACAGACAGCGCTGCCTCTGGGGCGAGAAGTCAACATTCTAAATTTTGAGCATTTGCAAGGGGCTCTTTTCAGATGAGAAGTTGTTCGGGGGATAACCTGGAATGCCACCATACAGGTGTTCTTCATATGTATGCACCAGAGTAACATACAGTGGTGTATACCTGAAAGAATTACTATAAAATAAAATAAAATGCTCTAACCCAGCTGAAAAGTTGGCATCAAAATGTATTTGAAAGCACTTATTTAAATTCCTTTTTATGGCAATCAAATGAGTCCATGTTAGGTTTAAAGGTAATAATCCACCATTCCCAGGGAAGTGGGTAATGACTTCATCAAGTGAGTATAAATCACGGGAGACACTTTTCTGCTGTGGTGTGGGGACATTCCTTCAACACTAGGGAAACAGAGGGGGCTGAACCTCACTCTAACCCTGCCAGAATCCCAGAAAGAACAGGCTCAGCTCCATTTCCTGGAGTCTTCCAGAAGACAGTGCTGTGGTTTGGATAAATGTCCCCCAGAAGTCCCAGAGTTTAGACTTGAACTCGTGGGCAGGGTTACTGAGAGATACCCTACTCTTTAGGAGGTAGGGCCTAATGTGAGGTCCCTAGGTCATCGGGGTACACCCTTAGAAGAGCCTTGGGACCCCTCCCCTTCTCATCTGCCTTGTTTCCTGGCTTCTGATGAAGCAAATTTGTTTTCCCTCACACTCTGGTCATGATATGCCAAAGGCTCAAAGCACAGGCTACCTGACTCTGGACAGTAAACTCCACAACCATGACCAAAAATAAACCTTTCCTTTTTATAAGTTAATTGCCTTGGGTATTTAATTCTGTATTAGGCAGAATAACACACGAGTTCCTCGACAAACTCCTTGGCATTTCAGGCTTAGGTTATTTTTGTTCAGAGGGCTGGATGTCCATCCTGGGAATGGTAGAGTGATTATAGTATCCCTGGGTTTACCTACTCGACATTAACAGCACTTGCTAGTTAGTAAGAATCAGAAAACTGTTCCAGACGTTTCTGGGCAGGACACAGTGCTATCTCGAAACCTCAGCAGGCCAACACTGTTACTCTTTATCATTTCCCATGACACAGAGTCCACTGACCCTGCACTTTTATACTCCAGCACTCATTGTCAAGTTCTTCAAAAGCTTCCTAGTGCTTACTCTCAATCTTTGAACTTCGAGCCTCATGGATCACTTTGTGGGCTGGCCCGTATCCCAAGAGTAACATGTTACAGCATACTAACTAGAGCCAGGGTGCTTAAAGTGTGGTCTGTGAACCATGACACCGGCATCACTCAGGTGCCTGTGACCAATGGTCTCAGGCTCCACCCAAGCCCTTCTGAACAGGAGCTGCCTCCAGGATTTTAGCATCCCAATGATACATGATTGGTCATCACCACACCCTCACACAGCTATCCACTCGGTGCCAAGATTGGGAAATGAACTCATTTAAATGCTTACACCATACTAGGTGTAAGCTAGGACTTCTTCTGTACACCATACTTTCTAAGAGCTGATAGAACTTCTGGATGATAAAATACAGCCCAGGAGGCCACCAGCCACTCTGATGCTTTTACGCCATAGATTTGGGCAAGAGATGTTCTACCGTAGCACAGTCTCACCATCTTACACCCAAGGCATAAGCAGGATGCACTCAGGATATGCACCCACCTTTGCCCCCAGTCACTATCCAATTTGTATATTTGGATTAGTTATAGATCTCATGATATTGTTCTTAGATCATCAATATTATTACCAAAGGAAAATAACCGAATAATGACTTACGTCTGACCGAGTAGATAAAGGGCTTCAGAAATTTCACAATATAATTCAGATCTGGCTTGTACATTCTCCCAAGCTGTACCAGATGGTGATCGAGTGGGTAGCTGGCTAATTCTTCCATCTCATCCCTTTGTGTGGAGCCCAGAGATATCACAAATATGACATAGCCTTGACATTTGGCCCTCAAAGCCACCGTCTTCACAAATTCCTTCTCCTCGTGGTTTTCTCCAGCTGAAATCACGATGATGACCTTGTGTTTTCTTGGATTGGGGGTTCCCAGGAAGAGACCTTCCATGGCCCACTGTAGGGCAAGGCCAATGGTAGCATCTCCATTGAGCTGTTGGAGGGAAGTGTGGATGTAGTTCTTCATGACTAATTGGTTGTTGTAGGTTGTAAAGGCAAACTCTGTCTTCACCCTGGAACTCTCTGAGGGAGAGTAGCTCAGCAAAGCAACCCTGTCACCATACTCCGAGGCTAAAGGGTTTGAAGTGATGTGGAAGCTGTCGATCACTGAGCTCACCAGCGCTTTCACAGCTTGGAAGTCATCACTGGCGATGTTACGGGAATTGTCTAAGAGGAATGCCACATCCATGTAGGAATTCTCAGGAAAGAAAGGCTCTTCCGCACAGGTGTTTGGAAAACACTTATCTGAAAGCACACAGAGAGATGATACATCATGGAATCAGCAGCAGCAGAAGACACTGAGAGCTTCCAAGAATTAGTGAACTTATCAATACTGTGGCCAATGTCCCAGGACTATTGTGGCAACTAGCAACTAATGACAGGGGTTCTCTGTTGAAAACAGATTCAGGTGGCGTGTGTCTCTGAAATCCACAATCATGCCCAAACTTGCATAGAAAGTATTTTCAGTAGTTTAGAGACTCTTGATTCAAACTACAGCACTGTCCCAGGAGAGACTTCACCAGTCAGGTAATTTTCAAAACCAGTTTTCACATTCCACAGAAATTCTATAAACACTAAAGACCGGAATCCTGACATAGTGTGCCTTCCAAAACTGGAAAGTTGAAAATAGAATCTACCGTCATAAACAGAAATCTCTCTCTAAAGCCCAATCCAATAGCTCACTGGGAAAGCATTTAGCCTCCCGCACCGTCAGCCGTCCCCATCAATCTTACCATAGCAAAGTGTGCAGCTCCGAAGCTTCTCCAGTGGCTCGTAACCTCCAACTGGGGGAACTGGAATCACCTGAAATGTCCCAGTGTCATCAAACTGCAGTGAAAAGGAGAAGCAAATGTTGTTTGTGCAGTTTAAACCTTTATTAGGAAATTATTATGTGCTAATCACGAGGGAAAGCTTAAAAAATTCTCACTGACACTTTAACTTTGTATTGCAATCCTTTGATTTATCCCCTCCCCCACCCCATGTGTATCACACACACACACACACACACACACAGACACACACACACACACAGACACACACATCAGCATCCCTATTTCATGGTAAGGATTTTTTTTAATGTGTTTGGATGCTTTGCATGCTTGTCTGTCTGTGCACTGAATGCATGCCCCGTGCTCCTGAGGCCAGAAGGTGTTAGAGTCTCCGGGAATCACACGTGGTTACAAGTCATAGTGTGGATGCTGGATAGCAAACACAGGCCCTCTGAAAGAGCACAGAGTGCTCTTACCTGCCACAGCATCTCTCTACCCGAGTCTTAACATCTCCTCTCCATAACTGCCAAGCTGGGCTGAGTTTAACAGTGGAATACACATATCGTCAGCTTCTAAAGTTGGGCCCTTCAGAAACTGGTTATTCATAGGTTTCCACCAGTCACATTAGGTGGTGGTACCAGAACATTCCTACTGCACCCCATCAGAAAGGTTTGTCTTAATGATGTCTCTTGGACCTTTTCAGTCCCAAACAACAATGAAGTTTCTTTCAAATAGCAATAGACTGAAGTCATTGAGCTTATTCACACTCTTGCTATGACCCCTCTGTCCTCCACTGTCTCTCCTATGACTACCCCTCATTCTCATTCCATCCATTTCTTGATTACTGTTTTGCTTTAATGTTTATCAAAACGGGAAACACGCGATGCTCATTCATTAATCCTTTGAGTCAATACCTCATTTGTGGTCCTTTATGGTCCTATGCAAAGCAGATGCGTTTGTTACAATGGAAGGAACATATCATTCCCTGTTGGTGACAGGCAGCCCCTCAACCCTCAGCTTTGTTCAGGGTTGTTTTCTCCCTCCCTCAGATCACAGAGGGATGATGAAAGCCATGCCCTCTGCCTTTCTGGAGAGTGCCGAGTGTCTGATCACACTTGTAATCATTTCAGCCTTAGAGTGAGAGTTATATGTTACTACTCTAACTTATAAAACTGGAAACATTGGGTGTCACTCTATGGGTGACCATTTTTGGCCACATCTAAAGCCTACGTACTTGCTCTGTGAACCAAGAAATTGATTCATGGGACTGAACTACATGCTCTATGTTCATTTATTCATGCATCCAACAAATATGGGTTGAATTCAACAAATACGTATTGAATGCCAACAATGTTATAGATACAGTTTTGATGATGTTAGGGGTGCTGAAATGAGCAGAACAGATAAAAATGTCTCTGCATTATGCTCTAGTGGGGTAGAGCCATCATAAACATGAAAATAAGTAAACTGTCTCTACGTTGAGAGATAGTCATTTCCTTTCATAACAGAGTTGGGTAGGAATGTAAATGCTAGGTACCATTTCAGTGAAGTTCACCTAGAAACTGGGGGAGAAAGATAAACTGAGAAGGAGCAGCCAATGAGGTGAGAGAACACCCAGGAAATTGAGACACTGTGGACCTGCTGACCTTCTGTGTAACACTCATTACCATCTTAATCAGAACAGGTGTGATTACTCATGAGCGACTCTCCATAAGGTTGGATCTGTTGACCTTCCTCATAGGAGAAGGAAGAGGAGGAGGAGGACACGGAGGATGAGGAGGGGGAAGGGGAGGAGGAAGGGGGAGGAAGAGGTACGGATGGTTACTAGACCCTCACCAGAGATTCCAGACACTTCTGCCTTCAATACCCACTCCAGTTGTATGTAATTCTGCCCATATGGTTGTGGGAGATGCTAGTACGTGCAGGAAAAGGAGCAGGGACTGGATGGGGTCCTCACCAATGCATTCATGGGGGAGTGTTCACCCACACCTGCCTGAGACTGCTTAGTGATGCAGTGGTTTTGAGTGTCACCCATATTCCTCTAAGTAATTCTCCCACCTATATACCCATAAGTATACCTGCACCCATGCGTCTATGTGTAATCCGTTCTATTAGTTACTGTGTTGTTGCTGTGACAAAATACTACGACCAAAAGCAACTTAGACAAAGCAGCTGATTCTTTGGCCAATGGTTCCCGAGGGTTAGAGTGTGTGGGGAGGAGACATGGCAGCCAGCAGGAAGGATGGCAACAGGAATAAGAAGCTGCATGATCAACCCCATGCACGGCAAACAGCAAACTACAGGTGGGGTAAGGCCACCTTCTCTCAAAGCCACTCCCGCCGACAAGCATCCTTCCAGCAAGGCTACACTTCCTGAAGGCTCCATGGCTCCTCAAACAGTGCCACCACCTGAGACCAAGGATTCAAATACTGAGCCTGTGGTAGACATTGTCTTAATTCAAATCGCCACAGCCCTCACTCATCTGATCACCGATAAACCCATTGGTTCACTAAGCTACACTTGGGTAATTACTTTGGTTGGCTGCTGTGTCCGAGACATTTGTTCATGTAACATGTACTGAATCAGTGGGGGGAAAGGTTGCCAAGAACGTGCAGGGTCCACAACTGTCTTACATTGCTAATAGTGGTGTGGGTGGAGTGTGAGAACCACAGTAAGTGAGAATATTGTCAACTGAAAAAGAGCACTTTGGGGACAGTGACAGGAATAATCTGTGACTTGGATTTGTTCAAGAGAGAACATATAAGAACCAGGTTGTCTGGGCCTTGCTCCCAGGATGGTCAAGCGAGATAATTTCATGAGTCCGTGAGTTCAATTTAAACAGCATATCAAGAGGGGAGAGAAACAGATCAAAGGGAGAAAAAGAAGGGGGAGGGGCAAGAGGAAGGAAGGAGGGAGAAAAGGCAGGAGGTGGAGAGGAGGGGGAGACAAAAAGAGGAGGATGGGGGAGGGGAGAAGGAGAATATGCAAGAAGAGGTGGTGCAGACAGAAATAATTTTCTCTAAGAAATCACTGTATGGGGAGCTATGAAATGGGGACATAATTAAAGTAAGAAGTTGGTCAGGTAAACCGCAGTCTTCCTCTCTTGGTTAGAATGATTTGACAGAAGGGGGTAAATGATCTATCGCGGGCAGAGAGTCTCTAGCAAGAATAAAACTGCAGCACTTCAGGGCAATGTCCGAGTACTTAATAGCTGTTCATTCTGTTCAGCTCAGGGAAGGGAGGGAACTCCACAGAGCAGAGCAGCTTCCTAGACTCAATCCAAAACTTGCAAAATGTTTATACATTTCTGGGACATCAGGGGGAATGCTGAAAATTTGGGTTCCAATTGAGGCAGGTGAGAGATAAAAAAGACAAGATAATATTTTCAAATCAATTTGTCAAAAGAAGCCATTTCAAAATGGTGTGAATAGTGGGAGGTGGCTCAGAAGTGGCCAAAACCACATAAAAATATTTATCTTCATATAGAGATACTGGTTAAAACAGTGGGATGTTCTTTATCATATCAGTAAAAAAGGAGTAATGATTTTGTGATAATTATGTGTGTGGGTGTGTATCTGTGTGGGTGTGTCTGTGTGTGGGTATGTATCTGTGGGGGGGTGTATCTGTGGGTGTGTATCTGTATGGGTGTGTCTGTGGGGGGGTGTCTGTGTGTGTGTGTGTCTGTGGGGGGGTGTCTCTGTGTGTGGGTATGTATCTGTGTGTAGGTATGGGTACTTGAGGGCAAATGGCTTCGGGAGCCAGAGGCACCTGATAACTGTGACCCTGGAGTGACAGTTGGGAGCTTCCTCACATGGGTGCTGTGGACTAATCCGCAGGTCCTCTGCAAGAGCACCACCTGCTCTTAACTGCTGAGCCATCACTCCAGCCTCTCACAGTGGCAACATTTTTTAAACACACATAAAAATTCAAAATTGAAAAGTACATAGAGAGGGCTTAGGGAAGAGGAAGGAGGTCCACGGAGTGGGGAAGAACATGGAGGCAGGGGAATACACGTGACGACTGCCGGAAGCATTGCTCCAGCAGGACACGTGGCTAGCATTAATAGAAAGGGCGCTATGTGGTAAGAGAAGAGTGATGAGAAATAGCTGCCTGGGTTAATGCTCTGCAGAGAGCAGCTGGGAGTGCTTCGATGCTGGGGCCTCCATGGGGTCTGGAAGTGGTCCTCTCAGAGACTATAAACTGCATCTGACATCCTTCAGATTTCTCCTATCCCAGAACTAGATGTGGCAGAGCAAAGGTCTTACTTGGTTTTTGTTTTTTGTTTGTTTGTTTGTTTGTTTGTTTTGCAGAGAGCAAAATTATGGAGGCAGGGAAGCTTAGAAAGAGAAGCCAGGAAAGCAGAAGACCTTGACTTCTAAGATCTTTCTTATCAGGAACTTTTGTGCCTCCTACTTCCATAATGTGTGTGTGTGTGTGTGTGTGTGTGTGTGTGTGTGTGTGTGTGTGTGTGTGTGTGTGT
>NC_034599.1:99061276-99065958 GCF_900095145.1 Mus pahari
TAGGCAATGGCCCAAGCTTCTGACCTTCAGGCTAAACTCCTCCCCAGTTACCTAACAACAGTAAAGACCATAAAAGGGGCTGTTAGGCCCCCCACCTCACTCTCTTACTTGTCTCTTTTACTTCTCACTCTCTTACTTGTCTCCTTCTTACCCCTCACTCTCACCCTCTCTCCTCTCACTTTGTCTTCTCCTCTCTCCTCTCTCTTACTCTCTTTCTCTCTACCCTTTCCCCTCCCCCCTCTATCTTTTCTACCTTCTCTCTTTCTCCCTGCCTTTCTATAATAAAGCTCTAAAACCATAGAGAGTCTATGCTCCAGTCAAGATCCGCTGTGCTCATTCTCCTTGGTGTTGGGAACCTCTTCCCTCATCCCTCTTTCCTATAACCCCGGTGTTTTAGCAAAGTAGCCCCTTGCCACCCACCCCCACCCCCAAAGAGTGGGTCAGAGGCTTAGATGCCCACCCAGGGATGAGTGGAAGGTAGATAGCAGTCCTCCCATGCCTGACAGACCAGAGAATAGGTAAAACTCTGGCAGGGTGTGGGCCTCCCCTTCCCCAGGGCATCCCCTGGGCCCCCTTTTTTGTTTCCAACAGGTCTGTGTGTATATCTGCATGTGTATATACCTGCCTGTGTCTGTGTATATATCTGTGGCTGTCTGTGTTTGTGTCTATATCTGTGTGTGTCTGTGTGTCTGTGTATGTCTGTGTTTGTGACTGTGTGTGTATCTGTGTATGTGTGTTTATGTGTCTGTGTCTATTTCCCTGTGGTTGTGTGTGTGTGCCTGTGCGTGTGTGTGTGTGTGCGTGTGTGTGTGTGTGAGTGTGTGTGTGAGTGAATCAGGGGCAAGCATACCCCTACCCTTTATTATAGAAATGCACACATATGAAGAGATCTTTGAAGCTTCCTGAGCAATGAGATGGCTCCACCCAGCTCCAGAAGCAGGTGTGTATTGAATGTGAGGTATTCCCCACTGGCTCCTCTGTTTGAATGTTTGGGCCCCCAGCTGTCAGTGCTGTTTTGTAAAGCTGTTGAATCTTTCAGAAGTGGAGCCTAGCTGGAAGAAATGAGTCATTGGAGCCCAGCCTTGACGCTTGCAGGCTGAACATCACTTCCTGTCATCTCTCTTCTTCCCTACTGCAGCTGCCTCGTGCTTCTCCACCATACCTTCCCCACCACACAAACTCATCCTTATTGGCCTGTAAGCCAAAATAAATAAACCCTTCCTCCCTTGGGTTGCTTCTCGTCAGATATAAGGAAACTCGCTCTTGCGCTCTCGCTCTCTCTCTCTCTCTCTCTCTCTCTCTCTCTCTCTCTCACACACACACACACACACACACACGTAATTCACAAGTAATCACTACACTGACAGTCACTGGAAATCAATGTTCCTCCAGCTTTCTTTCTTATCCAAAACAAAACAACCTATTAAAACCCAAATCCTCAAAAACTGCAGACTCTTTTCACTGGACTGGAACTTTGATTTCTTTAACATCTGTGAGCCCCAAAATGAAAGAACATCTTTAGGGAAAAATATTCATATATGTTAAATATCCCATAACATTTTAGGGGCTCACAGCTCCCCTGAGCTTTTTCCACTACAGGTTAATTGACTGACGAATCAACAGCAAGCAGGTGGCTATTCTGAGAAGTACTAGACAACAGAGGACCAGCAGAGTGCCCACGGGGCCAGCTGAGCACCCACAGGGCCAGTGGACCGCCCACTCACATACTTTCATTTCAGATGGACCTGAGTTAATATCTCAGAAAGGCACTGAGTAGCTATGTAGAAATGAATCTGTTTGTAGAACACTCCAGCTCTGAGTTTTAACATGGAGATGACACACACATTCAAGTCAGTATTTTGTGACTACATGAACATGTACACAGAGCTCCAGGGCCTGGCAAATGACAGCATCAAACAAACTGGCTGCTACTGACTCAGTAAGAACTGTAAGGGCGATCCACCTCTGCCCCATGACTCTACACAAGTATCTTAAAAATAAATAAGGGAGATTCTTACCCCAAAAGCCTCCTCAAGGAACACTCTTTCATTATAAGCAAAGACTGCAAGGCTGATATCGAGGGCATTCAATTCCATGGTGGCTGTGAGGATGGATGCTCTACTGGCTGCCTGGCCATTGCTGAAAAACACAGCCACTCTCCTGGTATTGGTGCCCGGAGATGTCCGCTTGAAAACGTTGCGGGCCACAAACCTCATTGCATTGCCAATGTCCCTGGCCTTCTGGGACACTTGGTATTTTATCTGGGAAAGAAGCTGCAGGAGATGCTTCTTGCTATGGTAGTCAGAGCCACGGATGAGATAGCTGGTGTCTGAGTCATAGGAGACCACGGCAACCCGCGCTCCCACAGGACAGTTGTTCTCCCGGATGTTGAGGTCACTGACAATTGAAGTGATGGTGTCCCTTGTTTCATTAAATCTCCTTTCTGTGATACCAGAGGACTGGTCCAGAGCAAATACCAGCTCTGTTGGATACACAGGACACTTTTCTATGAAAATGAAAAGCAAAATTATTAAAAAGATTTCACTAGATCACAGTTACCCCATACCCTTTTCACCAGTGAAGTTGGTTTAGACAAGGTAAAGCCCAGGCCTCAGTGTGTGTGTGTATGCATGATATATATAATGTCTAAACACACACACATATAATATATATGTATACATATATATAAATCATACATATATAGTTTATATATAAGATTTATGACTCACCTTCCCAACAGGCTGGAGAGAGAGAGAGAGAGAGAGAGAGAGAGAGAGAGAGAGAGATTATAATCTTGAAACATGGACCCAAAAATAATCTAAACAATAGAATTCCCAACCAAATAAGGATTTGGGTTCTCACTTCAAACGAAGCTAATTTCTAAGTTACAAGGAGACGTGGTTAAAAGGACCGGGAGCTGTCCAGGTAAGTATTCATTTGGGAGCATCTCTGACCATTTCCTCTTGTGAACTAGAGCAGGCTAGCATCAGCAGAATTGTGGCTGAAGTTGAAAGGCTGGTGACTTGTAGAAGCAGAATGGATCCAGCTCTGATTAAATGGCCAGAGAGCTGAAATCCAATTTGTTTTGTCTCTCGTCTTAGAGCCTTCCGAGACTCATTCAACCACACAAGGCTAAAATATGGGGTATGATTTTCTTTCCTGATGAATGCTGTGGGATTCTCTATTTTTAGAACCACAGAGGGCAGGGATTTTTCAAATGAACTTTGTCTCTGATTAAAAATACAATTGTACAACTGCTTTTGTTTGTTTCTTTGTTTCTTTGTTTGTTTAACTTCCATCAGTTTCCCCATGGATTTCTGTGAGCAGGGCAGCAGCTGACCTCACTGTAAATCTCAGGCACATCAAGGAAAGTGCTGAAAAATCTTTAATAAACCACAGGCCTGACAGTTCCCATGTTCAGTTCACTCAATTCCTAGGAAGCAAATGAATCATTCTAGTCGTTTTTAAGTTCATTACCACTGGTGACAAGCCACCTTCCATCCTGCCACATGAGCCCTTACACCAGCCATACTAACACCTTCCATTTGTCTTAATCCTGTGTAACCTACAACCTTCTTGGTATCCCAAGGCTGAAAACATCTCTCTATGCATTGACTTTGGATCCATGAGACATGCTAGGTTTGAGTCCATCAAATCAGGGTGACTTTGGGAGAAATCACTTCATATTATTTAGTGAGTTTATTTTTCCTAAAATTCTTTTGTATGCCTCTGCTCAAAACACTAACTATTTTCAGCCTCCAGTTCTATTATCTTTCACCTTCTGCCTGTCCCCTACACTCCTAGATAAATCATATTCACAGGGGAGGGTCCCAACTACCAGTTTAGAACTTGTCCCTAGTCCCTGCATGAAAGAGAGCTGGTGTGGGACAGGGAATCCACAGATGTGAGACCAGGGTCCATCTTCAGGCTAGCCTTGGTGACACCTTGTACCAAGCCACGAAGGGATGCTACCCAACTTTTATCTTTACCAGCAGGAGCTCAGTGCCAACCCACTCAACATTCTACCAGGTTATACAGCCCACCGACCCTTCCTCCAGGGAACTACTGGCTGACTCATTTCAGTCAAGGCTGGAAGACAAACCCTTCCAACTCTCAAACACTCCAGGGAACACTCCCCTCTCACCCTGGGTCTTCCAGGAGAAGGCTGACAATGCCTAGAAAAACCGATCCCTCAAGTTCCCTGTTACCGCTCCTCTTCGCCTCCTCCTCTTCTGTGCTGAAGGAACTTCTACCTCTCAAAGTATCTCATACTCTCCCTTCCACCATGGGTGCATTTGTGCAGGCACACTCACATGTGTGTGTGTGTGTGTGTGTGTGTGTGTGTGTGTGTGTGTGTAGAAGTCAGGGACAGGAGCATCCCTTCTTCCTTGGGAACCTGGAACTCACCATTTTTTGTGTAGCCCAGTGGCCTTCAACTAGCTCTATGATCTTTTTCCCCTAATATTCCCAGTGCTGGAACTACAGATGCACACAATTGTAGTATCGCTTTCTGTGTGCATACAATGTCCACAAGAAAGTGCCTAGCTCCCTGAGTGCCTCCAAAAAGAAACTAGAGAGAGTACATACTAGTAACCTGACAGAACACCTAGAAGCCCTAAGGAAGCAAATTCACCCAAGAGGAATAGAAGGCAGGAAATAATCAAACTTACAGCTGAAATCAA